>NW_020169851.1:70885-76097 GCF_002117355.1 Postia placenta MAD-698-R-SB12 | reverse complement strand
CTCCCAAAACCACTTGCAGCAGGCGTGGAAACCCGACTGAGATCTGTATTCCCCCCTCCCTACCTGCTGAGAGAGAGCAGGAGGACGCCGACACGAAGCACGACCAATGGACCCTGTAGTATAGCACATACCCTTTTCTTCGCTCTGAAAAGAGCTAGCTGAAAAGCTGTTATCTAATCTCCTCTGCCGTAGCCATGCCGAAAGCCAAACCTTTCATTGTCACTGCCAAGCATGAGCCGACAGGCCTGCTCGAGCGTATTGCCATCCACAACACGCACAAGTTCGACAACGTTGGCAAACCTCGCCGAATTGTACGCCCCACCATCAAACCACTCATTCGCCGCCCCTTCAACCCTGAACGCGCTGAAAAAGCGAAACATGACATCGAGGAGCTTGCACTTCACGCGCATCTCTTCAAGAAGCAACAGTTGCTCGATTGTATCTCCGACCCTGCTCCCCCCCTCATCAATCGCATCGATATGCAGGCGGGACCCTCCTACGAATCAGGAGGATTGTCGCAACTTGAGGTCAAGCGACAGGGAAATATCTAAAAGTGAGGGGCGTCCGACTGGTTCTCACCGAAGCGATGGTGAGCGAAGCTCAAACCTAAGGCTAGGGACAAGAATATATTAGTTAGTGTAAGGTAAGTAAGAGAATACAGGAGCTTACTGACCTAGGGACAAGAGGTCGAAACTGAGGTCCCTAGGGCAGCAGAGGCGTTTATATACATGGGGAGATTAGGGCAGGCTGTGCGCGTTGGTCCGTGTGCAGCTGGTCCGTGCACAGCATGCCGACGCGGCCTCGGGGGCCGGTGAGTCAGAGTGGCTGTGTCAGCGGAGCCCGAGCTGTGCCGCGCACTGCCGCCCCATCTAATCTTATCGTACAGTAGATAACGACGTGTCCGTATCAGGCAGGTAGTACAGAGGTCGCGGGTTCGAGCCCGCGAAAAGGAAAAATTAAAAAAATGGCTAGACGCCGTGCCAACTCGTGACATTACCCCCCCCTCAACGGCGCATGACCTCATGCGAGGCGCCCTTGCCCATCTCCCACCCGGAGCGGCAACGTGCTTCAGTCAATGGCGAAGGCATCGGGTGGAAGTTGAGACCACCAAATGTAGCAGCATTGAGGCGGCGAGGGGCGTTCGGGTTCTTCCGATGGAAGTCGGCTATGAGGGCCGGCGCATTAGCAACATTGCGCGCCGGTTCCCATGACGTATGCGAGTCGTCATAACCCTTCCACTTGACGAGGTACTGCAGCTGATGCCGGAAGATCCTCGAATCTTTGATCCGCTCAACCTCATATTCCTCGTCGCCCTCAACCTCGATTGCAGGCGGCTCCTCCGGCTCTCGGCCCGGGATATCGCTACGCGTGTACTTGCTCAGCAAGGAGACATGGAATACCGGGTGCACCGGCACCGACTTTGGCAGGATTAATTTGTAATCCAAGTCTCCTAGCTTTTGCCGCACGGCATACGGTCCAAGGCGCTTGGGACTGAGCTTCTTGCTCGGCTGTTTCAGCTTAAGGTTCCAGGCATCAAGCTAGACTTTATCCCCCGGCGCAAAGACCGGTGCCTCCTGCATGTGCTTGTCGTAGTACACCTTCATACGCTCGGCTGACAGCTCGAGCGCAGAGCGCGTATTGTCGCGGATCTCCTTCAGGATTTTGAGCCGATCCGCAGCAGCGGGCATCGTGGACATCGGATTGATCCGCACTTGGATCTCAGGATGGTACCCTTGATGCAGGTAGAAAGGGGAGTGCCCGGTCGCGGAGTGAACTCGGTTGTTCAGTGCGAATTCCGCGAGCGGCAACTGCTTTGCCCAATCATCCTGCCTATGGTTTGTGAAAGCACGCAGGTACTGTTCGATTTCCTGGTTCCAGCACTCCGTCTGGCCGTCCGTCTGAGGGTGGAACACTGTGGACAGCGCTGGCTCAATCCCTAGTCCCTTGTACACCGCATGGAGATATTTTGAAGCAAACTGGGGACCTCGGTCTGATATGACCTTGGCCGGGGCCCCATGATGCTTGAACACATCGCGGATGTACAGGTCTGCCGCACCTTCTGCCGTCAGGGTCTCATGACAGGCCAAGAAGTGGACCTGCTTGGTAAAGTGGTCGGCGGTAACCAGGATCGAGTCGAATCCATCAGACTTTGGCAAGCCGACGATCATGTTGGTCGTGATGATCTGCCATGGGCGCTTGGGGATCTCATTCGGCTTCAGCGGACCCTGGGGTTTGGCTGGGAATGTCTTGGTACGGTTGCACACGTTGCAGGTGCTTACGTACTCATTGACGAATTTGGACATCTCAGGCCACCAGTAATTCCGCGACACGAGCTCCAGGGTTTTGGCACGGCCGCCATGACCGGCAATCGGCGAGTCGTGGTGGATCTTAACGATATCCCGCCGGAGCTCCGCGTTCTTTGGGACATACACACACCCGCGGAACAGCAGAAGCCCTTGTTCGGCAATCCACTCCTCAAAGCCCCTTTGAAGCCGGGGCGGTCCGAGGTCCTGCACCTTTTCAAGTGCCTCGGCCACCTCCCGATCCTTCTCTGAACATTCCCTGATGCGCTTCAGAAGCGACTGGTCGGCCATCACCGAGGCGTGACTGCGCCTGGCGGAGGCGATGCGGAAGCGCTCCGGCTTGAGAACCACCTGATCGGTGTTATCGTCCTCATCGCCGATCTGATGGTCTGATTGTCATGACAGGGCATCAGCCTTTCCATTCGACGTTCCGGCCTTGTGCGTGATGCGGAAGTCGAAGCGAGCCAGGAATAGCGACCATCGCGCTTGACGACGCGTGAGGTGCTGGGACGTGCGCCAGTATTCGAGGTTTTTGTGATTGGTTACGATCTCGAACTGATTGGGTAACCCCTCGAGATAGTGGCGCCAATCGTCTAGTGCCTCAATGATTGCGAGCATCTCCTTATCGTAGATCTCGTAGTTACGCTGGGCAGGGTCCATAGCGTGAGATCTGAAGGTGATAGGGTGCCATTTGCCGTCGTCCTGCTTCTGCATCAACACGCCGCCAGTGGCGTAGCCCGAGGCATCAACCTCAATGTGTGTCTCTCGGTTAGGATCGTACAGTGCTAGGACTGGAGTCGTCACGAAGAGCCGCTTGAGCTCATTGAAGGCGTGCTGCTCCTCTTCACCCCAACGCCACGGGTCATTCCCTGTGAGCCGGTTGAGTGGTCGCGAGATCTTAGCGAAGTCTTTAATGAAGCAGCGGTAGAAATTGGAGAACCCCCAGAACTTCTGAACGTCCTTTTTGTTCCGGGGTACCGGCCACTCATTAATTCCTTTTAGCTTCGCGGGATCCATCGCTACCTCATCGCCACCGAACACATAGCCGACATAGTCGACCTTGGGAACGTCCCATTCGCACTTCTCAGGCTTCAGGAACAGATCGTTGTCCTGAAGGCGACGAAGAACCTCGCGTGTGACTTTTTCGTGCTCCTCCTTGTTGGTAGAGAAGATGAGTATGTCATCAAGGTATACGAGGATCTTGCCACCGACAATGAGATCGTGGAAGATCTCGTTCATCATCGCCTGGAAGGTCGCGGGGGAATTGGTGAGACCGAAGAACATTACCAAGGGCTCGTACAACCCTCGGTTAGTCACAAAGGCCGCCTTCCATTCGTCACCGGCTTTGATCCGGACATTGTTGTATCCCCATCGGACATCGAACTTTGTGAAGAGCGTGGCACCGCGGAGCTTATCTACCATCTCGGCGATAAGCGGCAAAGGGTAGCGGTTTTTGACGGTGATCGCGTTCAGCCGTCGGTAGTCCTGTACAGGTCGAAGCGTCCCTTCCTTCTTTTTGATGAAGAAGAAGGGGGACGAAATGGGTGACTTTGACTCCCGTATGTAGCCTTTCGCTAGTTGCTCTTTTAGGAACTTGTCCAGTTCCTCTTGTTCGTTGTTTGACAGGGGATACACTTTCGAGTGGAACGTCGAGTAGCCAGGCACGAGTTCGATCGCATGATCATAAGGCTTCCTTTCGGGTAGCCGTTCTGACGCTTCTTTGGAGAAGACGTTCAGGAACTCGTGGTACTGTTTAGGTACTAACTCTTCGGCGGTCTTGACGACCTTCTTCTTGATCTCTTCCTCAGCGAACAGCTGGGAATACGTGTGCCCTGCTGCGACGAACAGCTGAGGGGCGCCGGGAAGCGTGACACCCTGCTCCCAGGCTTCGATCAAATCAGCTTCGTCCCACTCTACTTCCGCCGGATCTTCTTCGGGTTCGAAGTCCGGGAGTACCTTACTCCGGCAAGCGCCTATGACCGACCGTTTGGACTTCGGCGAACGTCTGCGCGCCGTGGGCCTGACCCCCGTATCACGCGCAGTCGTTGCTTGCTCCATTCGGCCAGTCCTCCTGGCACTGCATGTTTCAGGGCATCGCGACAATTTGAGGGAGCCTTTCTCCCAATCGATTTCAGGGTTGTGCTCACGCAGCCAATCCAACCCAACGATTACGTCTTCTGGACCGATGTTCGTGACCGTAAACACCGTCTTCTCGACGTGTTCTCCTATCTGCATCTGTAGCACGGCTACCTCCGAGATGCTTCCGTCTTTATTGAGCGTTCCATCGATATTGTAAAGCGGAATTGTCTCTTTCAATTTCCGCGTTCGTACTCGATTCTCTGTGATGAAACGCTTGTTGATGAACTTCGTAGTGGCTCCGCTGTCCACCATTGCAACTATATCTTTGTGCTGTCTTTCTCCTTTAAGGCGCACCGGGATGTGGAAATGTTGGGACCCATGGTCTAATTCGTACACATTTGCGGTCGCCAATACATTGTACAGATTATTATTACGCGGCCCGACACGTGCGGCACAAAGCGCGGACCGGATCAAAAAGACTCCTCCTTGAGCGCTCGGTAGTGCTCCAACTCCTCGCGCATCGACTTCATCTGTGCTATTAAGTCCGCCAGCTCGGAACTTTCCGATTTCGCTGAAGCGGCGCTTATACTCGCCGAGGATGAAGCGACAGGGGCGCTTGTCGCTGCCTGGGTCGAACCCGAGGCAACCGTAGCCCGCGCATCGGCGCGTTTTGTGTAAGGCTTGTCCTTACAGTAGGGGCACTCGAAATGTCGGTACCCTTGCTTCCCACAGCCGAAGCATGTGCCGGGGAAGTCTCCTTTTCCGACGGCCACATTAATGCTGGCCGAAGCTGCATGCGTCGAGGGTGCACCACCACGGCCCCTCCGCGC
>NW_020169851.1:67061-70865 GCF_002117355.1 Postia placenta MAD-698-R-SB12 | reverse complement strand
AAAAAACTCCGGTTCAACAAAGTTTGATCCCGATTATCGAGGTTCACCCCCTCCTCATGGTCTGGCCTCCTGGACAGAGGGTCAGCGGTAAGCATTGTTTTTCCTGGCTTATGGCGCAAAATAAAATTGAATCGCGTGAGGTACAGAGCCCATCTCGCTTGTCTCCTGGTCAACTTCTGGGCGGTCTTGAAGTAAGTCAGATTAAGATGATCCGACCAGATCTCGAATTTGTCCGGATGTCCCTCCAAATAATGCCTATACTCCTCGAGTGCTCGAATGATAGCAAGCATCTCTTTGTCATATATCTCGTAGTTCCGCTGATGAACATCAAGTGACTTCGAGTAAAAGGCAACTGGGTGCCACAACTTGTCAGTTGGGTCCAATTGAGAGAGAACTGCGCCGGTTGCGAAGTTGCTGGCGTCAGTCTCAAGTCTAAATGGGGACGTTGCATCCGGGATTCGAAGGATGGGTGCTGAGGTAAAGGTCTCTTTCAGAGCATTAAATGCCTCTTCCTGCGCCACATCCCACACCCATGGTTGATCCTTCTTGGTCAACGTAGTGAGTGGTTTGGCGTACTTGGCAAAGTCCTTGATGAATCTTCGATAGAAGTTCGCAAAGCCTAAGAAAGCTTGGACTTGTTTGACCTTAGTAGGCCGTGGCCACTCGGCTACTCCTGAAAGTTTCTTCGGGTCCATCTCGATATGTCCTTTGGAGATCATCATGCCGAGGTACTCAATGCTGCTTTTTTCAAAGGAGCATTTTTCCGGTTTGGCAAATAGATTGTTCTCCCTCAGCCGCTTCAGGACTTCCTTTGTAAGCTTACAATGTTCCTTGAGATCATTCGAACAGATGAGAATGTCATCAAGGTAGACTATGACTTTTCCTCCTCGTATGAAATCATCGAGTACATCATTCATCATCGCTTGGAAAGTTCCTGGTGCGTTGCAGAATCCGAAGTACATGACTGTGGCTTCATATAGCCCTCGATGTGTGATGAAAGCTGTTTTCCATCCGTCACCCTTCCGGATGCGAACATTATTGTATCCCCATCGCAGATCGATCTTAGTGAATATCGATGCTTGACTGAGTGTATCAATCAAGTCTGCTATGCGGGGGATTGGGTAACGGTTCTTCACAGTCACATCATTGATTTTTCGGTAATCCACAACTAAACGCAGTGTCACGAGTTGATACGGCGTCTAGCTGTTTTTTAATTTTTCCTTTTCGCGGGCTCGAACCCGCGACCTCTGTACTACTTGCCTGATATGGACACGTCGTTATCTACTGTATGATTAGATTAGATAGGACGGCAGTGCACGGCACAGCTCGGGCTCTGCTGACACAGCCGCTCTGACTCACCGGCCCCCGGGGCCGTGTCGGCATGCTGCGCACGGACCAGCTGCGCACGGACCAACGCGCACAGCCTGCCCTTATCTCCCCATGTATATAAGCCGGCCTCTGCTGCCCTAGGGACCTCAGTTTCGACCTCTTGTCCCTAGGTCAGTAAGCTCCTTTGTATCCTTTACTTACCTGTACTAACCAATATATTTCTTGTCCCTAGCCTTAGGTTTGAGCCTCACTCACCATTGCTTTGGTGAGAACCAGTCGAACACCCCTTGCTTTCAGGTATTCCCCTGTCGCTTGACCTCAAGTCACGACATTAGGTCGAAACTCCCCAAGCAACCGGCGTTCTCTCTCGGAACCCACACACTCACACTTTCCTTTCCCATAGGTCGGGTGGTGCGCACCCCTACGGTACATTACGATACGTAGATAGCATACATACATCGCCAACACTCAGGGAACGAACTCTTCAATACCTGCACTTCAGTGGGCGGTATTTGTCCTCATGGACGCGTGGACTAGGTTCCTGCTGCATAATAGTCAAAAGCAGTACTGGGCCCCACGTGAACTGCGAACCCTAGTGTCTTCTCGGGCGCCGTAGCATAAGCTAGTGTAGCACGGCCATTGTAGTACGCGCACCTCCCCGTCCTCCCCCCATCCATCGTGGCTGCCTGCCAAGGCCAGATCCACGCATTCGACTCTCAGGACCTCATCGACGTCTATATTCCAGACGGCCCTGAGACTATCCTCTATCGTTGCGAGCAGCAGCCGTGCCCCAATCGGACACCCCGATCGATCGAGGAGGATTACCCTCGCTACAAAGCAATCCGACGGGCTCAACACCCCCTCGGTCCCCGCAGCACCCTCGCGTCTCGATCTGCCTCGCGGCATTCTCGCCCTGTCTCCCCCAGCTCCCGTCTCCCTCAAACTGTCGTCGCTGATCCAGGTCAAGCGCGAGGAGATCTCCCTCCAGACCCTGCGCCAGAGCCTGAGCCTGAGGAGAGTGTGAGTGAAGAAGGAGTCTCGGAGTCCGAGTCCGTGGATCCTGCTCGGCCCGCCTCGCTGACAGCGCTCGCCCCCGCGTCAGCAGTCCCTGACGTACGTGACCCCCCCACCGAACTTTCTCCGGCGCCTTCACCGCCGACTCCGCCGAGAGGCCGCTCAAGCACTCGCTCCTCTCGAAGTTCGACCGGCGGAAGGCCACCACAGCCGCCTCCGCCCCCGCAACGTCCTCCGTCCCCCCCAACGCCGATAATGTCATCCCCCGCAGCCGTCCCCGACAAGGAGACGTTGAAGCTCCTCCTCCCACTCCGATACGATGGCAAAACCGTTATCGAGTGCAACCGGTTCCTGTCGCAGCTGTGCATCTACTGGCTGGTCAACACGTCGTTGACCACCATCGAGCTTAAGGTCCAGGTCGCACTCAGCCTGCTCGATGGGGATGCCCGCGCCTGGGCCACTCCCTACTTTGCCCAGATCGCATCGGTGCAGGTGGGTGTGCAAGGGGCCACAACCCCGTTCGCGAACGAAGCAGCCTTTGCCGCCGCCTTCAGGGCCCGCTTCGGAAATCTCGATGACGAGGCGGCAGCACAAGTAGAGCTGGCGAAGCTTTGCGCGGACAAGTCAGTCCGTGAAAAACGCACCGCCGCGGAGTTCTCCGCGCTGTTCAAGGGTCCGGCGGATCGCTCTGGGTATGGGGACTTGGAACTACGCGACAAGTACCTGAGCGGCATCCCCTCCCGCATGTACCGAAAGATCGAGCTCGAGACCTTCACCATGTGGCAAGCAGCTGAGAAGCGCGCCACTGAGATCGAGCAGATCCTCGACATCAGCCGGGCCCATCGGCCCGAACTAAATAACTTCTTCTCGGCCCGAGGTCGAGGACGCGGTGGGGCACGTGGTGGTGCACCCCAGTCACACGCAGCTTCGGCCAGCCTCAACGCGGCCGTCGGAAAAGGCAACTTCCCCGGCACATGCTTCGGCCGTGGGAAGCAAGGATACCGACGCTTCGAGTGCCCCAACTGTAAGGACAAACCTTACACGAAATGCGCCGACGCGCGGGCTACGGTTGCCTCGGGCTCCACCCAGGCTGCGACAAGCGCCCCCGTCACGACAACACCCTCGGCAAGTATAAGTGCCGCTTCAGCGAAATCCGAGCAATCGGAGCTGGCGGACTTAATGGCACAGGTGAAGTCGATGCGTGAGGAGCTCGAGCACTATCGGGCGATGAAGGAGGAGGGTTTTTGATCCGGTCCGCGCTTTGTGCCGCACGCGTCAGGCCGAGTATATCGTGTAATAAGTATAACGTATTGTCTACTGCGATGGTGTACGAATTGGACCAGGGGTCCCAACATTTTCACATCCCAGTATGACTTCAAGGAGAAAGACAGCACAAAGATATAGTTGCAATGGTGGACAGCGGAGCCACTACGAAGTTCATCAACAAGCGTTTCATCACGG
>NW_020169851.1:0-63670 GCF_002117355.1 Postia placenta MAD-698-R-SB12 | reverse complement strand
GCCTGCCAATCGAGGTTGAGGGCGACGAGGAATATGAGGTTGAGCGGATCAAAGATTCGAGGATCTTCCGGCATCAGCTGCAGTACCTCGTCAAGTGGAAGGGTTATGACGACTCGCATACGTCATGGGAACCGGCGCGCAATGTTGCTAATGCGCCGGCCCTCATAGCCGACTTCCATCGGAAGAACCCGAACGCCCCTCGCCGCCTCAATGCTGCTACATTTGGTGGTCTCAACTTCCACCCGATGCCTTCGCCATTGACTGAAGCACGTTGCCGCTCCGGGTGGGAGATGGGCAAGGGCGCCTCGCATGAGGTCATGCGCCGTTGAGGGGGGGGTAATGTCACGAGTTGGCACGGCGTCTAGCCATTTTTTTAATTTTTCCTTTTCGCGGGCTCGAACCCGCGACCTCTGTACTACCTGCCTGATACGGACACGTCGTTATCTACTGTACGATAAGATTAGATGGGGCGGCAGTGCGCGGCACAGCTCGGGCTCCGCTGACACAGCCGCTCTGACTCACCGGCCCCCGAGGCCGCGTCGGCATGCTGTGCACGGACCAGCACGCACGGACCAACGCGCACAGCCTGCCCTAATCTCCCCATGTATATAAGCCGGCCTCTGCTGCCCTAGGGACCTCAGTTTTGACCTCTTGTCCCTAGGTCAGTAAGCTCCCATGTATCCTTACTTACCCTTTACTAACTAATACATTTCTTGTCCCTAGCCTTAGGTTTGAGCCTTGCTCACCATCGCTTCGGTAAGACCCAGTCAAACGCCCCCAGCATCCTTCCAAGTCTGTGTTTCCCCTGTCGCTCGACCCTAAGTCGCGACACCCCCGGGGCCGCATCAGCATGCTGCACACGGACCAGCTGCGCACGGACCAGCGTGCACAGCCTGCCCTTATCTCCTCATGTATATAAGCCGGCCTCTGCTGCCCTAGGGACCTCAGTTTCGACCTCTTGTCCCTAGGTCAGTAAGCCCTCCTTTGTATCCTTTCTTACTTCACTCACTAATATATTATCTTGTCCCTAGCCTTAGGTTTGAGCCTCGCTCACCATCGCTTTGGTGAGAACCAGTTGAACGCCCCCCGCCTTCAGATATTCCCCTGTTGCTTGACCTCAAGTCGCGACAGTAGACCTCAACAAACAGACGAATATTGAGGCATTGGTATAAATTACTTTATATGAGTTCCGCAAAAAAATCTCTGAGGAATGAGTGCCCGTCACCCCGAGATGCCGAGTGCCATAATGCTCCATGCCACCTATCTGTACTTTTTGTGAGGGAGGTCTATCAATATTGGTTTTGCTGTAAGGGATTGCGTCTTGTGTTATTGAAAGACCGATTACTGCACCTTTCGCAGTAACGATCTAGTGTCAAGCTGTATGACTATTGCCATTCCGCCCTCAAACCACGCGCCCTACGCCTTGTATGCGACCACAGACATTGACCTCATCCTCGGAAAGGATGCACCTGTACCTGACTGGGTAGCTAGCAGTTCGCAAGAAAGAAAGCATGGCCATGTTCTGCGCCGTATCTGGTAGGTCGTGCTGGTGACTGCGTTAGCCTGAGCGACGTTGGACAGCCTTTGGGCACGCGATAGACGCCCACGTGGGAATCGGCAGTCGCCGGCGAGTTTCGTGACCGATCCTATTTCAACCCTATGAATAAGACACTGCTGAGATGTGTAGAGAATGTTTCTTTCTTATCCTCGACTTGCGGTCATGGCTGGATTACGCATTCTTGATTCCAATGGCGCGAATGCCCCATCCAATCTGACCTTCGCATAGGTTTGTCCACTTCGTAGTCAGCGATGCACATCTTGCCTCACTGTATACAAGTACTGACCCGCGAACCATTCAATTAGGTCCACTGAGTAACTCGTGCTCACCCTAGCTGCATTCAGTAAATTTGCTACGTCTCAGGAAGAGTAATAGCGAATTCTCCTTCAAATACCCTGCTCCGTTTAATGGGGCCATACGTTGCAATTCATCCCCACATCTCTCCTAATATGCTGCCAATATATATCTGTGACTCCGTACATTCTCTGTACATTGCCTTGTTTTTAGGTACATTATATCACTGTCTCGTCAAATATACCCTTTTTCTGTGAAGCTCACGACACCGAAATCTTACAGCTCGCTCGCTCATGGTGCCACTATGCCCTCTGTGCCGTGGTCCTTCTAACTCATATTCTCTCAAGATAAAGCTTGACAGGAATACCTGTGTGCCGTCGACGAGCTTACCCGCTGTATGAAAAGTTGGTTCTGACCGTTCATAGTTACCCTCAGTCATGCTTTGAAGATGCCACCAATTGTTCAGGGAAGACGGAATTGGTCAGCTTCTATTCTCCTTCTGTTCTCAAACTGCACCAAAGACATCGGTCTCACCAAGAACGTTGAAAAGGGTGAAAATAGCCCAGTACTTGACTAAAGCGCGTTATCCCGATGTTCTATACGTTGAGGTGATACGCTCCTAAAACGTTTACGTCCCCATATAGATGTAAACAACAGAGCAGCAATTCATAAACTAGCATAGCAGCTAGTGAATTTTCGTCCTTTTCTTGAGCTTAGGTGAAAGAATGTGATAAGTGTATGCGTCGTCCTAGCTGCTCCATCATCGAGCTCTCATGAAACAATATTGTCACCATGATGTACATTGCAAATTCCCCTCCTTTAAACAGGCACGTTTTCATTGTGGTCGTACTTCGACCTATGATATCGATGGCCTGCCACTAACACACTGTGCCTTGCCACTTTGGCATTGTTATACGTTTTTCGACAACTAAGCGACACAGACCATTGAGGCGTCTTGTCAGACGTGGACAGAGAGATGATTACTATAGCGAGGTATCACAGCAGGAGAACTACGATAGCTATCGACAAACAGACAGAGCGATCAGACACGAACTGGTATATGGTACACGAACGCAATACACAAGACGAGCAAAGCACGATAAATACAAATAAAATATGCCCCAATACAGTTGCAATGCTCCAGAGTCGAGATGCAGACTACTGCAGCTATTGGGAGTCTGACCATCGATCAATGTCCCGAAGCATGTCAGAGAGCCGGCCTACACTCTGCGGCAGTTCTTCGGGGGCCGTGAGGCGGTTTTGGACCGGCACCGGGAACGTCAGCAATGTCCCCAAGTCAGACGAATCCCTATGTGGTGAGATATGTGATTCCTGCGCCTCAAGCACTGCGAGCATCCATGCGACGTCCTCCTCCGAGGGACCGTGTGCAGTGGGGTTCGGAGGTGCAGACTTGGAGAACGCGCGGTTCCCAGTGTAGGGCGAGCTCAGGTCGTAAAAGCTGCCGGGCGTCTGCATCACATATGGAGGTGCGGATTGTACAGTCGCTGGATGCTGATGGAGGGCGGCAACGCTCCCTGCATATAAGGATGATTGGGATGGCAGGTAGACAGGGCACTGTGTGGCGTCGTGGATTGGCACTGGTGCCATGACTTGAAAGCCATTCATTTGTGGTGGGACCCCATGTTGCGCATGATCGCGATCCTGGAACACAAGCATTGTCAGTCGTAGGAGCGGGATAAATTATGGATGAAAGGACGCACCAAATAATATGTCGCGGGATATGCGATATGAGGCTGGACAAAGCCATTATACGCTGCCGCACTCATGTTCTGGGGGTACATTGGGTTTGGACGGGCCAGCTGCCATGAATGAGGCGTCGCGAGACGAGACGGTCTCGCCTGTTGGAGCGACGGGACCACCGATGCGACCTGCGGCAGGGACTGTAACACTGCTTGTGTCGCATGAGACCATCTACTGCTTGTCTCAGCATATTGTGCTGTGACGGCACCTTGTGGAAGAGGCAACGCATGGAGAGGAGGATGGGATTGGGCCTGTAGAGCTGGTGAACTATCATGCTGGTGATCTGCTACCGCTCGCATATTTCCTACAGTGCGACTGTCTTCGCTCTCAGTCAAAGTATCCGTTCGCTTAGCCACTTTGTCTTCCTCCGGCCGCGGGTCGTTCTCCTTCCCCTCCTGTCCCTTCAGCTCTGTAGCACCGTTTTGTATCAAAGGCCCGCCCTTTTGAGGCCTCTCCGTCTTCTTCTTGTGTATGGGCTTGTATGTATAGCCCGGGTATACGTTTTTGTGCTGGCCCTTGACGCCCTCGGCCTGATCTTTCCAGTACTGGGACTCATAAGGGGGAAGCGCGCGCCATATAGCACCTAAGATGACATTGATAGCTCAGACACATGCCATACATACAGCGATAGGATTGACTCACCAATCTCCTTCGCTATGCCTTTCGACATCACTTCGTGTCCGGATTCGCGCAGCCGCCGCATATAATCGTTCTTGAATGATATAAAACAATTTGATGGCCGCGGGATGTGATCAGGGCCCTTGTTGATTTTGCGCACCCGCTTTCGCTTTGATTGGATCTCAGAAGCAGTGGCGTCAGGAGAGGATGGGCCCGCCTCCTTATCCAGCCGCGGCACTTTCGGCAAGCCTTGCAGCACATCATCGTCCAGGCGAGCACGCTTGGCTGGCCTCAAGGTGCTGGGTGGGATGGTGGAGGATGGAACGGAGGAGGGCGGGCTAGCGGAGATGACGAAGAAGGGAGGGCTTGCAGAGATGGTTGGGGAAGGGATCGATTGGGATGCATTCCACTCGAAGTACGCGTAGTCCGGGCTGCCCACCGCAGCGTAGGAAGGAATGACGCGGGTGGTGTGTTGTGAGACATCCGCTGCGTGCTGGTCCTCAAATGCCACAACAGGGAATGCAAAAGAACCGTAAGACATCGAGTGGCGTTCGTCGCGAGAGGTGGTCATTGTGGATAATGATATGCTTTCTTTGTTGTGAGTAAAGGTGGTATCGGGTGGATTGTACCTGCGGTGTAAGGTGGCGGTCACAAAGGCAGATGATGGATGCGGAAAAAGGTGAGAGACCGTTGTGGCTGGTTGAGGCGAGTTGTAACAGACCGTTGGGGTAACGTGACTTCGCTGGCCACGTCTGGGATAGCGCTCAGCAAATTAAGCTTGGAATACAGGATCAAACAACCAGCACGTACCGTCGTGTGCGGCAGGGTGCCATAACTCGAGTTTTCTTCATGGATTATGCAGATGGAGCCCATGTAGCACCGAGTCAGCGAGCGGACGGTCAAATTGTCCAGCCTCCGGCGTGTAGTCCATACTGGCTCGCTCTCCAACTTGTGCATGTTTGACTGATCCTGATTTGGCGTCATTATTAGCTGAGATGTCGGTCTGCAAGAAGTGTTCAGTATGTAGCAAACGTGAGAGTACACGCGTGGAAAAATGAACAGCATTCGCCGTTTCGGACGGAAGAAAACCATGGCACCGCACCATGGAAGAGTAGCAACAAGGGATAGAATTGGACATGAAACATACACGAATTATGTAGTTCTTATAGGACAGCGGAATAATTCCATGGCTGTATGGAAAGCGCACCTTGACTCGGCAAGGACAGAGCAATTACCAAGATAGCAACACATGGCGCCCATATCTCACGAGCACAATTGAGAAGTCAATCGAGTTGAATGCTGGTGAGTGCTTATATAAGCTCCCATTTGGCTCGTGCAGTGCACTTCATTGTCTCCTCCACACGACGGTATGACTTGAGGGACGCATTGATAAATTTGTCGGCAATAATCGCATCCATGATATGTCTGCATTGTCGTGCGCGATTACGATGCATAAGACGTGTCCTACAAGCCATAGATTCCACATTGCGTAAACGTATTCTCGGATGCGTTCCAAATACCGAAGGGTCTTTAGCTGAAACAAAAACCTGGAGAGCGTGAGCGAACCTGCGCGCTTCATTAGGTGCAAGTGTTGTGAAAATCTTCCACTCGCCAAGGTCATGCAGAAGAAGACTAAGCATGGCGAGAACTGTACACGATAACCGTGGAGGTTCATATATTTTGACAAGGACGAGTCGGAATACGCTAGCATCGCCCAGTGATCGAACTACTCACCTTACCTGCCTGCGCTCGTAGAGCCACATCTCCGCTCGCTAGCAGACAATCTGGTGGCGTTTTCGTGCACACCCGCACGTGGAGTACAATATCTGACAAGGTCAAAAGCAGACTGGTGCTAAGATCACTGGCCGCGCTTAACATGGGCCTACAGCGAAGCAAAGATTGAGCAGGCAGTTTCTCGGATCATCTCCGAGGGGTAAGCAAATGGCTTCTCGAGAGTAGTTCCGCTAATCACCTTGAACAGCAGCAGCACAGAGATGACGATAAGTGTGGAGTATTGTTTTCAGGATAAAGCAGAGGAGACTCGTGGCGATGATGTTGTCTAGCGATCACGTACCGTACCCACCGTCCCTTCAAAGTCAGATGTCTTGCGGATTCCTCGGGTCATACGCCGAGGGTCAGGGGCACAGTATGTTGAGACTGTCGAATGAGTAGCAAGCATTTATGCTAACAGCGAAGAAAATCTACACAGATCTAAGCGTGTTTCAAATAGGAAGGAATACTTAGCTCGTACCAATACAGCGTGTTCAAATAAGCGTTGATTGAAGATGGAGCCAGTGTCGGGACCGGTATCGGATAGCCCCAACGTCGCGTGGTTTTGATCCCATCGGTCACTGAACTAATGCTACGGTGAAACGAATGCAAAACCTAGTATAAAGGGGGGGTATGTGAATGCATACCTGACATATAATGTCCCTTTCTCTGCTGGTTGCAAGCTGAACGGTGCTCCTGAGCCTTTTGTGCAGCCGTTGCGATGGTGATGTAGTTGACTCAGGGTGATCGCAGTCGAGCATTTTCTTCACCACATATTAACACTGATTGTCTCTCGAGGAACCGTATAGTGGGTTAATGAAACATTTCAATCGCCACGTAACACGTAGAGTCGCTTTGATTCTTGCTCGATAGGATGAGCCCCGGACACGCCGTAAGGCGCCGGCACTCACGTCGTCCCTGAGCGCGGACTTCGCAGATTTCACTGAGTGGTGCGACGTGGAAACTTGCGCGGAGAATCTACTCATCTTGTGGGAGGAGCGCGCTCTGGCTCTTGATGCCCCGCTGTCCACTACCCCCCCTCCGGGCGCCGCTCGTCCGGCATGATGCCTGAAGTTCGGAGGGAGCGCCGCCTGCCCGCCCCCCGTTCTGTTCATTTGCCTCGTTGTCGGACCACCGACGCGGCGTTCGCTGCGCGAGGACGGTCCCCTGCGCCATTGGCGGGGGGCTCTTTGTCGGCCCGAAACCTGTAGGGCGACCGACGACACCGTGTGATCTGCACTTCACCGTGCCGGTCCGAACTCGGGCGTGGAGCCCACTATTAGGTGCCGCTGATGGCTCGATCTCACTCTGCATGTACCTACGCCGTATGGAGTCTAAACCCGAGGAATTTAAAATAAATAAAAAGATAGGATGAGCCACTTAGGCGCCGGGACGTGGCACGATCTACGATCGAGATCCTCTTGTCTTAGGGTCAGGTTAGGTACAGCAATGAAACTGCGATAGCTTGCGACAAACAGACAGAGCAATCAGACGCGGGCAGGAATCTGGTACACGAGCGCGATACACAAGACGAGCAAAGCACGATACAGACAGTAAATACGGATAAATTATGCCCCAATACAGTAGAAATACTCCAGAGTCGAGATGCAGACCATTGCAGCTATTGGGAGTCTGACCATCGATCAATGTCTCGAAGCATGTCAGAAAACCGGCCTGCACTCTGCGGCAGCTCTTCGGGTGCCATGAGGCGGTCGTGGACCGGTGCCGGGAACGTCAGCGGTGTCTCCAAGTCGGGAGAATCCCTATGTTGTGAGACAAGCAATTCTTGCTCCTCAAGCACGGCGAGCATCTGTGCCACATCCTCTTCCGAGGGTCCTTGTGCGTTCGGTTTCGGAGGAGCGGACTGGGAGAACGCGCGGTCCACAACGCAGGACGAGCTCGGGTCGTAATAGCCGCCGGGCGTCTGCATCACATACGGAGGTGCTGATTGTACAGTTACTGGATACTGATGGAGTGCAGAAATGCTCCCTGGGTATGCGTATGGTTGGGATGGCAGGTAGGCAAGACGCGGTGTGGCGTTGTGGATTGGAACTGGCGCCACGGCCCGAAAGCCATTCATTAGTGATGGGGCACCATGTTGCGCATATATGTCGCCCTGGCACACGAGTATTGTCAGTCGTAAGAGCGAGATAAGGTATGGATGGATGGACGCACCAAATGATATGTCGCGGAATATGCGACATCAGGCCAGACAACGCCATTATACGCTGCCGCATTCATGTTCTGGGAGTGCATTGGGTTTAGATGGGCCGGCTGCCATGCATGAGGGCTGGAGAGACAGGACGGTCCCGCCTGCTGGAATGACGTCACCGCCGATGTGAACTGCGACTGAGACTGCAGCACTGCTTGCGTCGCATTAGGCCATCCACTGGTTGTCTCAGCATACTGCACTGTGAGGGCGCTTTGTGGAAGGGGCAACACATGGAGCGGAAGGTGAGCTTGAGCCTGTAAACGCCACAGACTATCACCCTGACGAACCGCCACCGCTCGCATAGTTTCTACAGCGCGACCATCCTCGTTCTTAGTCAATGTATCCGCTGGCTTGTCCACTTTGTCTTCTTCCGGCCGCAGGTCGTTCTCTTTCCCCTTCTCTCCTTCCAGCTCTCCAGCATTGTCGCTCATCCGAGGTTCGCCCTTTGGAGGCCTTCCCATCTTCTTTTTGTGTACGGGCTTGTATGTATAGCCCGGGTTGACTATTTCGTGCTTTGCCTTGACGCCCTTAGCCTTTTCCTTCCAGTACTGAGACTGATCATGGGGAAGCGAGCGCCATATCGCGCCTGAACGGCGACGACGAAATGATAGCTCAGACACATGCCATACATACAACGATACACTTGACTCACCAATCTCCTTCAGGATGTTCTTCGACATCACTTCGTAGCCGGACTCGCGCTGCCGCCGAATGTAATCGTTTTTGAAAAGTATAAAGCAATTTAATGGCCGCGGAATATGATCGAGTCCCTTGTCGCTTTTGCGCACACGCTTGCGCTTAGGCGGGATCTCGGTTGTGGCAGTTTCAGGAGAGGATGATCCCCCTTCCTGAGCCAGCCGCGGCACTTTCAGCGAGCCTCGCGGCGCGTCGTCGTCTGTGCGAGGACGCTTGGCCGGCCTCAAGGTGCTTGATGTGCTGGTAGAAAATGTGATGGGGGAGGGTGTGCTAGCGGATATGACAGCTGCTGGTGGGCTGGCGGAGATGGCTGGTGATAGGACCGGTTGGGACGCGTCCCACTCAAAGTACGCATAATCGGGGCTGCCCACCGCAGCGTAGGCAGGGACAGCGCGGGTGGTGGATTGGGATACATCGTCTGCCGCGCGCTGGGATTCAAATGCCACCACGGGGAAGGCAGAAGAATCGTTGGCTACTGAGTGGCGTTCGCTACGAGTGGTGGACATTGTGGATAATAGTATGTGTTCTTTGTTGCACAAAGAGATGGTATCGGGTGGATTGTGTCTGCCAAGGAGAGTGGCGTTCACAAAGGCAGATGATGGATGCGGAAAAAGGTAAGAGACCGTTGTGGCTGGTTGAGGCGAGTTATAACAGACCGTTGGGGTAACGTGACTTCGCTGGCCACGTCTGGGCTAGCGCTCAGCAATTCAAGCTTAGAGCACAGGACCAAATAACCAGCACATACCGTCGCGTGTGGCAGGGTGCCAGAACTGGAGTTCTCTTCACGGATCATGCATATGACGCCCCTGTAGCATTGTGTTAGCGGGTGGATGGTCAAATTGCCTAACCTCCGACGGGTAGTCCATACAGGCCCGCTCTTCAACTTGTGATCCTGTTTTGGCATCATTATTGGCTGAGATGTTGGCCTGAAAGAAGTGCTCAGTATGTGGCAAACTTGAGAATACGCGCGTCGAAGAACGAACTGTTAGATCACACTAAACCTGTCGTCGGGGATTTCATTGGGCTCTGTCCAGAGCATTGGGTGGCTCGATTCAAGCGGCTGGGTGTAAGGCTTACATCAAAGTGGAAAAAGCGGAAAATGCTTGCCATTCGTTTGTGCATAACGCATGCAGGGGAGACTTTGGAACTGATTGCATTATTGTACGAATCGGGATAGCCCTTATAATTAGAACTGCTTTGAAACATGCTGATAAGTACACCGCTACCTGCCTGCGGACCAAGGCGCCAGGTAGCTCGCCCACCACCTGAGTTTCGAGTCCGATGTGTTGCAACGAGGCTGAACCGTGCGGGCTTCCAAAGTGGGGAAGACGCCCATAATAAAGGACCCATAAACGACCTCAGCCACAGACGCGATTTGACCTCCCCCATATTCCATCTATCCCCTTCACTCCTATCAGTCATCATGGACACCATTGAGAACCAGATCACCATCCTTGAGCTACTCGAGATGTCCATTCAGGACATCTCGGGTGACGAGCGTTATACATCTGTATGCCTATACACGGATCAGCTCGTCCTCACATCGGATAGCAGCGACCTGCCTTTTGCTGCCGCGGCTTCACGACTTGGATGCGAAGTCGCAGTGAAGGCTAGGACGAAGGCTGTCGAGGACACCCTTCGCTGTTTGTAAGTGTTCTCATTGAGAGCTAGAGCACTGCACTCGAGCTCACCCTTTCTTTGTAGCAATGTGGAGAACGGTGTAGATATCTCCGGCTCCCAGATACCCATTGTCCCATGCATTGATGCCTTGGACAATGCATACTTGTATGATGGCGCGCTGGTGGTAAGCACAGACCATAATATCAACAGTCAGAATGCTCACGATGGGGGACAGCGCGATGAACAGGTACTTGTCGTCTGGTGCGACAAGACGACTGCCATCGTCGAGCAGTATCGACGAACGGAGCACCGTCTCCGCCACCTCGTCGGTGATTGTAAGTGCGATGGCGGTCGAGACACCTCCAACCAAAATGCTAGCGTCGAGAATAGACGGTACACCCAGTATGCTGGGTACGAAGGTATCTTCGATGAGGACGTACAAGAGCGCTTGCTAGCGCAAAATCCTGACGTACGTTCGACAAGTCGCCTAATTTCAATGATGATTAGCTAAAGGTGCCACTCAGCCGTTGGGCGTGATCCCAAAGGAACTTCCTGCAGTGGACCCTGCACTCACGCTCGCGGATCCATCTGTCGGGTCATGGGTCGGATCCCAACCCGGCCGCACTAAGGGGCGCAAACTCAAGGCGCCGACAAAGGCCGCGATGAGTGGCGGTGTGAGAAAGTCACAAGGCATACAGGACAGGACAGCTTGTGTATCTCGCGTGGCCATCCCTGGCCCACGTACAATGGGCAAGAACAAGACACACATGAGATACGACAATACCCCCATCGACATGGGCGCAGATGACGATACTGACAGCGGCTCCGACAGTAATGATGAGTATGCAGATGGGCTCACCAGAAGGCGAACAAAACGCGCACATGCTGTGCCCGATGCAGAAGCATACGCGACTCGGTCTCGCGGCCGAGCATCACAGTCGGCAAGCGAAAGACATCAGCAGCACCTCCCTCTGAGGTCGACAGCCGGACAAAGGGGTGGTGGGTGTCGGCAGTCCTCGCACCAGACGTCGCAGGGCACTTTAGAGACCCAAGAGCCTTCTTCACGGATCACCGCTGCGGAGGAGGAGACTTGGAGTGCAATGGACGACGGTATAAAGGAGGGCTACGCTGGCCCTTCAACTGCAACTCGAGGGGTAAAGCGCCCATCGCAACTCAGCCATAGGTCGAAGCGAAAGAGTTTCAGCGCTGACTGCAACGACATCAACGTCTGCAATGTGAAGGATAAGAAGCAAAAGACAGCGTCTTCTGCGCCTGCACAGAAGAAGGGATTCTTTTGCCCTCGGAAGGAATGTGGACATCAGAGCTTTGATCGCTACCACGAATTTCATCGGCATCTGCTGGGCTGTCTTGACATCAAGCAATTCGTATGTGACTGCCGCGGAAAGACCTGGGCGCGGAAGGATGCAAGAGACCGACATGTTAAAGAGACAGGCTGCAATGGCTCACAGGACTCTACTGGCGATGGCGGTGAAGCGAGCACACAGATCGACGAAGTCAATGATGCTGCAATTCACTGGCGGGCTGCAGAGCTTGGTATGAGCATGGAGAACCTGGTATACGTGCTGGGATTCCTAACTGACATTGACGGCTATATTACTCCGAGGCAGCGGGTAGATGGCGACGAAGCGGGGAAATACCACGCACATGTTTGCTGTCTGATGCGCCGCTTCATTCGTTTGTCTCAATGATCTGCAGTTCGTAGTGCATTAAGACTTACCACACGATGCCAGTGTTACTCATGTGTCGCCATATTGCTACATACCATCCTGATCGCTGTAATCCCTATCGAACCTTGCATTTTGGTAGTTTCTGTTATCATTCTTTGCGTGTATCGGCGACGATCAGTGTGTCCAGATTGGAGTATACACATAAGATATTCGCCAGTGGAATCGGGACAGATAGCACATCTCAAGAGGGTTGTTGTTAATATCGAGATCGCAAGCTCCAGTCGATTGTGAGTGAGCGTGACTTCCCGTCGGCGTCACGAGCTGTGACGCAGAGACGCTACGTCATGGGCGTCAACAACTCTCCGGTACTGGCTGTATCTATCTCTTCTAATATAACACTTTCATAGGCCTCCCGTCTCTCATGTAGAGTCGGATTAAACTCGGCTCCTGTATTTTTGACATGCACGGAATACGACTTTCTGTGTACGACATCATGAGCTTCAAACACATTTAAAGGGTCGACGAACGTTCACAGGCTGCTCTCTTAGGGCTGTTCCACGCGTGTCGTCTTTTGCTAAACCGCGCTCACCTTCCTATTTAATCTGCCTTGGAATCATGGAGCATTGTCCTTTTTGGACTCACTATGAGTCATGCTGAGTATCTTAGGAGTATCAGAGGTTAGGACATGAACGTCAGTGAGACCCTTGTTTCATCGAACTCTGCCGCTGATTTTGCTTCGACATATTTGCACTGCAGCCATTGAAGGTCACCCGTCCTCGGTGGTCACGTACTCTCACCCCATTCACGAGAAGAGGATGCCCAACACGCTTTTGCTTGCTACGAATCACCAATTTACCTTGTAACACGTACGAAGCTTGCTCGATTCTTTTCGATATGCCGAAATGCGCCCTGCTGAATGTTGAAAGCGACACGTTGCTCTCATCTGTCCCGTCTCATCATGCCACGCTCAAGCACTACGCCTTATCGCCATCTCATTAGTCACGCGCTTTGTCAATATATCTCCATGACGTCAGGGGACACCAATTCGTTCTGTTCGTATGCCGCCTTGGCCTGTATCCTTTTGTCTCGTCGATGTGACGCTACCACAAACACTGTTGTGCCACAGAATAGGCGCCTGATCTTCCGTTCATAAGTCATACGTTTACGCTGAGCAGAATCAGGATTCCCCGCCTCTCACTTCACGAGCGCAATCCTCACATCATTTTTCTTACAGCACTTCGACCTTTACGCCCTTCGTATTTCTTTTCTGATTCAATCGTCACTGCGTACTACCGATAGCGCACCCTGCTCAAGCGTCCCGCGCGCAGGTTAGTTCTTCTTGCCTCCTTGCATCTACCGGCTTATGAGCGATCCGTCTCTTCCAGGAATCCTCCTACTGAGAGCCGACATCCACAAGCGGGCACTGCAGAATCGTTCTCTGGCGTCAACGGAGTGACGAGCCTGGAACACGAACGATGATGGAGAAGATGTAGAGCTCTACGAGATCATGTACACAGCACGAGAAGCCACTGAAAAGACATCGAAGGAGGACAACAGCCTTGACGCAAATCAGAAGAACCGAGGCAACACAATGATGGGTACCTTGCGTACGGTGCTACGTGAAAACCACACACACCCACACACACCAGCTGGACAGTCGCCTCGACATACAGTGCACTTCTCCCACCTATCCAGCAGCTTCCACAGCTATCTGTCTTGCCCCCCATCCACAAGTCTCGCCCACGATCTGGTCCTTTTTTCGGCATGTTCTAGTAAGCTGAAATAATCATAAACATATACAATCAAGAACAAGTCCGTTGAGCGTGTCTAAGCATGTGCCATGATATCGACATTTCCTGTGCTAGCATGACTCCATTGTTACGAAATACTGTACCATTATGGGCTTAACATAATGAACGACTATGGATTGCATTCCTATCTCGCGCTTCAGCAAGTTCCTTACTTTGCCACAGATCTGTCGTTCTCACTTAGATCATTGTCATTCCCGCCTAGAATCTTATTCACCAGTCAATTTCCTCAACCAGTCAATTTCCTCAGGCCTAACACTCTATCAATGACATTTAGTTATCTGGGCTAGATGCCAATCAAGCCAGGTGAATCCTGCGGTGGGCATTGGCTCGGTCTCTCACGTATGAGCTCACCATGTGCGCTCATCTTCGCAGAGCACACCCACCAACGCCCGGGGACACGGTGGGGTATCTTCTATGGGCGCTCCGCCACGTCCAAGGGTATGGTGCACCTGTCTATTCCCAATGACCTGTACCGACATGTCCATATTCAGACTACCAAATCTATCGCCACGCTCGGCTCGGACCTTCGCCGACCACCCTCCTTACGCTGACGGTTCCCATCTATAATGTTACACAGCATTTGTTGACTTGGCCCGTCCCTGCTAGCAAACCTGTCTTCGAGAACGAGATGGATCAACTAGTTTTATGAGTTTCATGTAGAAAACACACGCAGACATTTCTAGGCACTTTCCCCCTGCCATCGCAAGAGCATATGCGCGTCCGTAACAAGTACATCACTCAAGTGTACAAGTGGACGCAACGACCTCAACATAGAGTAGCCATATTGCATGAGATACCACCAAAGACCGCGAATATGATGCATATAACGTGATAGATACACACTACTAAGAGGAAGAGAGTGACAGTATTGGATCTACCTCCGTGGATCACGGTCGGCTCGCGACATGACCAGCATGCATTATCCATGGACAAGTGTCTGCTACTGCAGCACACGGTAAGCGTAAAATGTGTCGGCGGTTCCGTCGAATGTCTAGAGGCGTCTTCGGTCAACTCCGGCCGCACAAATTCTCATTAGACCACATACCTGAACCAAAACACTGTCTTCGAGGAGTACTGTCCTTACAATGTCGCCCACAGCATGAGGAACTTCGACTTGAACCAATCTGTATGGCCATGACGTCGTAATGACGTCCTTGAAGAGGTATTCTGCAGTTAAATTGGAGGGACCGAGATCATATAGGATTTTTTGGGCTATCATTTTTGATTTTCCTTCCCTGACCCTGTGTTTTCGTGCCTCCCGAGTGACGAGCATAGGGTTTGTTTCATATATGCTGATGAGATGTGGACGTTCTTTCTCCCTGGCGCGGCATGTGGTCAGACATTGCGACGCAAGCACGCTGGACGACACGAAAGTCTTGGAAGGTCCGGTAGGCTGCTCAAACATGCGCGTCCCCATCGGTCCCCAGTTCTCCCATGCAACATCTCGCGCCACCTTCCTAGAGATCACACGTCGGATACACTTGTAGATTGTTGTCGCGGGTAGCAATATATGAAAGATGTGTTCCGCCTGTGAGTACTTCTGCACATACATAGTGAGCGAGAACAGGTTGCGAACTGCTGGATCGGCATGAAACGGAGCATTGTCCTGTGACCTGTAGCTTCGCGCTTCTTGATCAATAAGAGTACGCCGGAATGTGATGTCATCGTAAAGCACAGGATAGTGCATTGAACAAACATAGCTACCACGATCCGCGTACTGCCAATCGCAGGGAGCATGCGGATTTAAACGATAGACACATAGCCTGTCGGTTTCGGAGACAAGGAGAAAGCCTTCATCCAGGAATGCGCAGCCGTCCACAGCTACATCAAACTGCATCCTCTAGGCACGGAGTTAAAACTTAAACATCGTGCTAAGCGCAGCACTCGTATTTGCCAGTGACTTACCCATACTGCGTTGCCTGTGCGCCAATTTAGGACGTGCATTCCGCAAAGGTAAGGAAATCCCAGAAGCGCCCCTTGCACGATGACGGATCGCGAGGGAGCTCCAAGAAATGGGCTACCCCTTGCCAGTGGATGCTTGTTACCATTCATTTCCAATGAACGCAGATGTGTTCTCCTTGAGGTGTATCAGATGCGAAGATATAAAATAAATAACAGAAAACCGACCCATGATATGTTGGTTCGCTCATACTGTCCTGAATGACCAGCAGGTCTTGGGCGGGATCCACGTAGAAGCACATAATATTTGAGACATTTGGTACTGTTATGGTTTTCCACAAGAGAGGCTTGAGCTGCCCTCTCAATGACGACGGAAGCAACGAAAGTTCAATTGTGTCTGCTGCAACGAGCTGAGCCATAATTCCGCAGGAAAGCACGCTGTATGTATGCTGCAAGTACCCATACACGGGGATGGAGAACGACGGAGTACGCCAGCTTCTCTGTAATTTGTGCAGGACCTCCAATCGACGTCGGCGAGGCGCTTCGGGAGATCCATCGATGAGCCCCGCGTGTCCAAGCTCTATCTTGTACTGCAGTGCTACAGAAAGGCTCACTATATCGGAAAAGAGCCGACAGCCCTTGGATACAGTCAGGCGGCGAGGACTCGAGGAACAACCATCACTCACCTGTCGAAATGCCATGAGATCACGCCAGCTAATATGGAGGAGGATTTTGATCCAGAGGTTTCTTGGGAACTCGCCGAGTTGCTCGAGGGCCTTTATGGTACGTTGTTGAAGAATGGCTTGCTGCAATGCCGCATATCGCTCGCGGAACTCGTCTAAGGTTGGTTGCGAGATGATGCCATCCTGTGGGGATTATAAGAGTGGCGACCCGTGAATGAACGTGCTGGACGTACCGGCAGCTGTATTGTAAGTGTAGGCATGTCTGTAAGAACGAACGATGAACTATAAGAAGAGCAGCTGAACGGGCTAGTTTTCACTGAAGTCAGGAGAAAGAGCGTGTTTAGTGTGAGGTTTCTCAAGAGCGAGAGGATATGGAGGGATGAGAGAGAAATAGATATGTGGCGCACTGGTCCAGAGACAATGGGCTGTCATGATGCACGTGATATATTGCCCATATAATTACTCTTGGTTCCCAAAATATCGCATCAAAGAGATTTCTAATCCGCCGAATGAGGCCCTGAAGCATAGTACGTCACATGGGGACCTAGACAGCGCCGGTATATCCTCCGGCGCGATGCGGTAGTGAGCGTATACACAAACAGATATGCCGCATAATTGTTTGTGCCTATAGTCGCGGAGGCAGAGCGGAATTTCCCTTGAAAAAGAATTCAGCACCACCACAAAGGGATATGGTCAAGTTCACTATTACCCTGTACGCTTCTAACAGCGATGTTGGGAATTCGCAGCGCCCATACTTCGCATGCTCTCGCATTGAGAGGAAGGCGAAAAACACAAGCCATGCTCACAATGAGCGACGGCTTAGTGCCTCATGTCTTCAAATCTTGCAATGTTATCCAGAGAGTTGCATCCGCTGAATGGAAAATAAAAACAGCGCGGGGACATCCTCGTCCGCAGCCCTTGGGCATGTACTTCTCACGAGCGCAACCGAGGGAGGCTCCATAGTAGGGATCTGACATTTGTGCAAGAATGCGCGCACAGTGTACCTTGTACAATACTGCCGGAGTCGGTGGGCACATGCGCGGATGGTACGAGCCGGGAGATGAGGACATGAGTAAGACGACAGGGCAGATAAGTAATCCTTCTCAACGTTGCTGGCGAGTCATCTGAGTAAAAATCATTTATTGAGAATTGGGCTCACCGCTGTCGTGTGTTTCCGGATGACACAGACACAAGGCAGCTCCTCTCCTTCTTTCTATACCACGACCATGATGATGTCCTACACGTGGTTCATGACCATTTTTAGTACAGGCATGAAGCGCTAGCCTTGAGTGATGCGTTAGGGTCGAAAGAATGAGATGTTAAGAAACTATTCACACCTGAAGCCCCGGAGCGTGTGCGTTCTCACACATAACTACCACTCTCCAGGAGACACCTCGGGTTGAAAGGTGATGGCTTTGGTATGCAGGCCTCCGCCACTAACGCCGAGGAAGGCGCGCTGTCCTGGCCTGATCTTCATATCATGCTGCACCGACACTCCGAGGAGTGTGGCGTCCTCCTCACATAGAAATCAGGGTCTTGTTAGACTGTCTTAGAAAGATCAGTAATGCGAGATGTGACGAATGACGAGCCATATAGTCACCGCGTTGATCTAATCCGGTGACTGGACGTATGCTACCCCTCAATCCTGAGGAAGAACCGCCGTCAATTCAACCAGATTCCATTATACCGAGCTCGCAGCTAGCAAAATCTAGCGACCGGGAGCTGGAGTGGTTGGAACGGTGAGCGCTTGTCGAATATCTGCCGGACACCCCACCATGGATACCGACTACAAAGACTGAGAGCGGATCATTAGCGATACAATGGAAGCGGCTGCATTGAATTCCTACCACTCGCGAGCACCAAGCAGAGACGCTTGGAACAAAAACAAACCACTCGAGTTGCATTATCGACAATGGTCGTACAAATCAGGATTGCGCTTGATCTCGAATGCATGTCGTCAGCACATATTCTACCCCTTTCCTGAATAGACCAAGACGGTAAGAGGGCCTTAGGTAGCTCGCCTCATCAGCTAAGTTCCAAGTCCGAAACCTGGCAACAAGGCCTGAGTGTGCGGACTTCCAAAGCGGAGAAGACGCCCATAATAAAGGACCCACAACCGACCTCAGCCACAGACGCGACTTGACCTCCCCCACATTTCATCTACCACCTCACCTCCTATCAGTCGTTGTGGACGCTATTGAGCTCCACTTTACCACCCTTGAGTCGCTCGAGATGTCCATTCAGGACATCTCGGGCGACGAGCGGTACACATCCGTGTGCCTACACACCACCAATCTCGTCCTCACATCAGACAGCAGCGACCTGCCTTTTGCTGCCGCGACTTCGCGACTTGGATGCGAAGTCGCAGTGAAGGCTAGGACGAAGGCCGTAGAAAAAACGCTGCGCTTCTTGTAAGTGTTCTCATTGAGAGCTGGAGCACTGCACTTGACCTCACTATTACTTTGCAAGTGATGTGCAGGACGCCGTGGAAGTCGCCGGCTTCCACATACCCATTGTCTCGTCCATTGAGGCCTTTGATGATGTCTGCTTGTACTTGTATGACGCCGCGCTAGTGGTAAGAATGTTCATAGTGTGAATAGTGGTAATGCTTACGATGAAGGACAGCGCGACGAACAGGTACTTGTCGTCTGGTGCGACGAGACAACTGCCATCGTCGAGCAGTATCGACGTATGGAACACCGTCTCCGCCATTTCGTCAGCGACTGCACTTGCGGCGGCGGTCAATACCCACTCGACCTGGATGCAAGTGTCAAGGAACAAGGCGATGCCCGGTATGCCGGGTATGACGGAAACTTTGACGAGACCGTACGGAAGCGCTTGCTGGATGTATGTTCAATTAATCGTTTTATTGTCATGATAATTGACTAGTCTTGCCACCCAGCCGTCGGAACCGGTCCCAAAAGGACCTCCTGCAGTCAACTCTGCATCCCCGCTCGGGGAAATGAAGGTGCCAACACAGGTCAAAGCGTCTTCGAGTGGCAGTGCAGGCGTGTTGTCCGCGATACAGGACACGGGAGCTCGCGTATATGGCGCGGTGAACGCTTGCCCGCGCACAATGGGCAAGGCCGGAACTAGCACTAAATACGATAATGTCTCCAAGGACATGGTCGTATGCGACCCGAGCACCGGCAATGGCAACCAGCACGTCGACAGCCTCGTCGGGAGAGAGAAAGAAAGGATGAGCGCAGCACCCGCAGGCGAGGCATACGCGACTCGTCCTTATGGCCGGACGTCCCAGCCCCAATCAAGAGGCGGAAAATACGCACCGCCTACGAATTCGACGCGCGTAGGTGAGGGCGTGGGCCATGAGCAGTCCTCGCACCAGACGTCGCGGGACACAACAGGGTCCCAAGAGCCTTTGCCACGGATCACCGCCGCGCAGAAAGAGAAATGGCGCGCAACCGACCGCAGCATCGAGGATGAAGATGCTGGATCTTCGATTGCAGCTCCAGGGGTGATGCGTCGTTCGCAGCCAAGTCGCAATGCCAAGCGGAAGAGTCCTAGCACCGACAACAATGACCGTATTGACGGCTCCTCCGGCTCGCGCAACAAGAAGCAAAAGAAGACGCACGCGGCACCTCCTCCGAGGCAGAAGCAATTCGTCTGTCCTCGCGAGAAATGCGAACACGAGGCGTTCGGTGGCCGTGGCGACTTCCACCGTCACCTGGTGAGCTGTTTTGAGATCAAGCAGTTCTTCTGTCTTGGTTGCGGCAAGCTTTTTGCGCGGAAGGATGCGACAATCCGTCATGTCAGGAATACAAGTTGCGACAGGTCGCAGGATCCTACTGGCAACAACGGCGGCTCCAGTACGCAGATTGGAATTCGCGACTGGGAGAGCATGGAGAGCGTGCAAGTGAGCGACGCTACCATACACTTGCGAGCCACGCAGCTAGGCGTGAGCATGGAAGACCTGGCCTACGTGCTTAGCTTCCTGACTGAACTCGAAACGGCTCTTCTAATCAGCGACAATGAGGACAACGACGAGGGAGCGGATTGAGATGCCGTACACAGGGTCCCCTGTTTCTTCATCGTTGTCTACTGATCTGCGTCATCTTGTAAGTTTCGCTATTGCGGTGCACGAGCTCTCACTTCGTGATGATTTGTCGTGTTGCTACGTACCATCCTGGCTGTTGTATTCGCTATAGATCTCTGTATTTGTTAATAATTACTTGTGTTTTCACCGGAGGATATCGGTGTGTCCGTGACCGCTCACGTTGAGGTCTGCCAGTGGGATTGCTGTATATCGCGCGATCGACTCTAAAGCCTGTACAATTGACGCCATTTAAACCTATGAGACGGAACGGTTGTCCTCCACCCGCTTGAGAGGGATTTCTTTTGCGGCTATCTAGCAGCCAAACCATCCATTGGCCTGGTCTCTGGGTGGAAGCAAACTGAGAGTGATCTCTGAGCGCCGAGTGCCATACGCACCCACGTGGAGTTCGGCAGTTGCCGAACTACTTTGGCTAGGTCAAGTTTGACTGCAATCCACCCCGATACTCCTGTAATATGTATCGTACGCACTGTTAGGACGCCGCCATACTCACAGTGCTGTATGTCTACACTTATAAAGTCATCGCATCCTCCGGACTCGGGCACCCCAAGGGTTATTAGACCTCTAGCTACGATCGCTGCTTACTCGTATCGCTCGCTGGGGTGGTACGAACTAAGTGCAATTCTCCATTTGATAAAAATTTGAGTGGGTTGTGAATTCATCAAGCGACCGCTTCGCTACAAACATGCGCTACCTATGGACGCTCTTGCGCATATACCCGTCATCGCGCTTGTCCACTCAGATACAATCGAGCCGGTCTTCCCCTACATCAAACGCGACTCGCCACTTGGAGACATCCCCCGCCTGCGGAAGCATAAACAGTGCCCGGGTGCAGAGACTGCTGAAGTCCCTGCCAAGAGAGTGCGCACGTCCGGCACTGCAGAACCTGAGGACGCAGAGTTGCTCACTTGTCGACAGGAGGAAGCCAGCGATGCGCTGCGTGTTGTGCAAAGATTTTGCATGTTGGAACGCCATTTCCCAACGTACGCTCTCTCGTAGATCTGGAGGTGAACGTTTGACTGACGGTCTCTTAACCAAACTGACATGATCCACAGAGACGGTCCTGAGCTTTGATACCTAGCCACATACCTAATCCTGTTACGGTTTGCGCACCCTTGCCAGGCCTGTAACATTCAAATTGGCTTGTGGGACAACCACGTCGACCCGCTGTCGCGACCGGGGCTCCTGTGAACACGTTGATTCACAGACCGAAATTAACGGATCCTGACCTCTCCGATCCTCCCTCATGAACCAGATGTGTTTCTGGGCCGTGCGTGGCGATTCTCGGCGAGGGGCGTGAAGTACATCCACATTGATAAGCATTGCGTTGCCTTGATCCCCCCATTCTCAGTGTATTCTCCTACGATGTCTGTAGTTCCCGGGCTATCGGCTGCATCCGAAATTTCCCTTCCGGCAGCCTCGATAACTATATGCGTGGTGCTTGCGAGACGACACACGGTGTCTACCAGGCGTCGGTACTACCACTTCCAACAAAATGTCTGGTATGTTGAACCTGTATCCCGTCTTGTCCTACTTACCGATGTTAACACACAGGTTCTGGTGCTTCCGCTCACGATACCCTCATGCTATAGCCGAATGCGATGTAACTGCCAGACGTTAAGATCTTACCTCTTTCGCTTCTGAAAATCGGGTATGCCTAGCATGCTCGAAGCGAATGGGCTATGCTGCATTACAACTGCTCACAGCAGCATGACATACAACGCGAACTCATGAGACAACATACCCGTATGTATGTGCGGCAGCAATTCGATTCGACAACTGATCTGAAGGCATTTTAGACCCCACGTGAACTACCTTGGCATCCGCCTTTCGTAGGGCGATCTCCCTGTGTTCAGCCAGCAGGAAGCAGCGGTTGATCTGTGGAATACATGAACTGCAAGCCACAACTCACCGCCTCCTGAGAAATCACAGCTTGCAGCACTACGCTTTGGAACTGCTTCCGCGCGCCACGATCTCCATCTCTTTTTTGCCACCTTCCCCATTTCCCGGCTTATATCATCGTTTGCCTCGTCGCGACAAGGAATTGAACACAAGAGAGACGGGAACCGAAATTCCAATAGTTGCTCAACGGGTGTTCAGGCCTTGAGTGATCGACACGTCGGCTGCCCGTAGGCTCTACGACACACCGTATGTATTATATCATTGGTGACAAAGAGGTCAAGCCGGTATTCATCCTCGATACCAGTCTTCCAGCATAGCATTCTGTGGTTAGCTGGTGCATAATGTGCGTAATTATTATGCAAGCGTTACCGTCCCATCTTCTTTATTATCATTCTGACAGACACAATCAGCGCGACACGTCGACAGTAAGGCGGAATGTCGTGCTTTTTCCCGCTGTCCCCTTGCCTTTCCTCACTCAGATTATTGAGAACTGAATTTTCCTTGCGCCACTCATAAACGCCGCCATCCGAGCGACATGGGGCTCACCTGTAGGTGCCATCATGACATATCTTCCACTGAACTGGCTGCTCCCGTACAGATCTCACTACAGTAAGCCCTCGGCGAACTCTAGACTCTCATATCTTCTCTGAAGCTGTTCAAGAGACAGCGATAAGAAGGCCTTTCAAATAGATGCAAACTCCATAAAGCAAGAAACGATGGTCATGCCGAGCTGACGCAAGTGAGGCCCGAGCTCATTGAATCAGTCGATGCAGAGGTGTCAACGTGTGGTTGCCACACGACGTACCATCAAGAGACGTTCCTCCGATTTGATGACAATCCGGAGCAGAAACCGCGCAAGGCAAGTCATGCCTGGCCTGTAATCTGTCGAACATACTGACAGGTGTGGGCACATGAAGGGAGTCCATATCATCACAAACTGACTGGAGGGCCTGACTTCCACACTCACCCCAGATGACACGGCATGATGGTTCATATGTTTTGTCCATCATGCAGAAGGTAGACGTCTCTCCGGTCAACACACAGATGCTTCTGCTGGGAAACATGATCACTCGCCGTCGCACAATAGTCAGCGAGCCTCACCTAGAAAGGCCGTGCCCAAGTGAGTCGACCGCTGAGGTGTCTGGCAAATGAGACAGACGGATGTAGTAAAAGAATGGAGCAAAGAAGGCGGTAAAGTGTACTGTGGCAAAAGTGTAGCAAGGGTGGTCTTCCTAAGGTGGCTGAAAACCAGAAATGAGTGGCTCAGGGCTCAGGCGTCTGGGATCTACGTTCGTACTCGTGTTGTGCTTTGTGGCTGGGTACAGTACACCCAAGCATGTCAGGTCTTCACCGCCACCCGCATGCCAACTTCGGAAGGAAACCAGTTTCACAGAGACTTCATATAGCTACAACCAAGGCGCGATGAGACGTCGCATGCATGGTGAAGGAACAAGTGACGAGTTTCCACATTTGGCCCGAGAACAAAGCCACATCATGGCCTATTATGTCCGCCTTGTTCTATCAGTAGCCAACGGTTCACTCCGCACCTCCGATCAACGCCTCTCGGGTTCAGTCTCGATGCTTGCATTATCCCTGGTGATACGGAACTCGCCTCGAACAGCGGAAATGAAAGGATGCATGCCGCAGTCTCCGGTGTCAGTACTGGGTGTGAAGGTTTTCAGAACAAGCGCGAGGACGCACCGCGGTCTTCTATATAAACCGCATCCTGCCTGCCTCTATCGCTTGTAATCAGCTCTCTTACCACGGAATAACATAGCCTGTGAACCACCACTCCTGAGGAGGTGAGTCCTGTCTCAACCAGCCCATATCGAGGTCCGAGGGGTAACGATGCCGACAGCACCACCAATTGCGCCTTCGTATCCAATCGCGGCTTGCCCAATCGCTATGCCATTCCAGGATTTCTATAACAACGAGCGGATCTCCGCCGTCAACGAGAACACCGTGATCTATGATACGGTGCCCGAGCAATTTGCCAGTTTCGACTATCGTCCTCCACAACACATCGCCGACGACGACCAATCGACCCGCCCAGGTGACACTGAAAATGGTGGGTATGGCCCCCGCTATTCCATGCAAAGCATATGGTCGGTCGCGCCACCCATGGCCATATTGGAGGCGAGTTTACAATCGGGGAATCCTCGTTCAATAACCGACCAAATCATTCACTGCCATCCACCCCCAATGCAAAATGTCGGGATAAACCAGTCCGGGATGTCCTACAATGCACGCATCCTCACACACAGCACGCAATCCGGACAAGTGGGAAACACATGGGAAGCGCCAGACATACCTACAATGGCTGGAATGTCTTCGGAACTAGATCCATTTCCTCACATAGATCTACACATACTGGACCTAGTCGCAATGGGGTCCGGACATGGAAATCTCGAGGAAACATATTCGCGCTACACACCTACAGGTGTGTCAAGCGCACCGACTCCTGGCCTACAGGCTGTAGGGCAGGAACTCGTGAACACTCAACACATCAACGGCGCCAGCGGAAGCAACATCGCCACAGAGGCGCCCCAGGATGGCGCACTTCTCACCGCCGTGACCTCCGACGCTCCAGCCTACAAGTTCAGGCGGCCACGATCATCTACAAAAGCTGACAGCAAGACGACATCGCGGCGCTCACGCGCACCAGCAGTGATAGCCACCACTCCAGACGACACAGCCGAAGGGCCAATCCGGTGCAAAATCTGTAAGAAGAAGTTTTCACACAAACAGAACCTCAACAGGCATGTGCGGATCGCGCACCTGGGCGGGTGCAAATGGGACTGCATTATATGTGGCACCAAAATATCGAGACATGACGCATTGAGGCGTCATCTCGACAACATCCACAAGCTGTCGAAATTAGAGGCGAAGCACATCGTCAGGTTTCTTGGAGAGAAGATGTATGCTGCCGTGTGAACAACTCACCACTCCTGTCCTTCTCGCCTCGCCCGCCTCGCCCGCCTCGCCCGTATGTATCTGTCCTGCGAACGACTCCTTATTTTCTATGATCGCGCTGTGCTTGTAGTTTTACGAGATTATGATTATTTCAAACCTGAATGATCTGCGAGCTGAAGGCTGACCACTGTCGACAATCGCTGCTGAGTATGCATGTCCGCCTGTGAAGACGAGGGTTGTGATGGTGGAAACCGATCGATGCAATTAACTAGCGTTGCTGCGAAGTTCCCCGAAGCAAAACCATACGGATGCAACAGAATGAGCAGATCTCGTACGGCGTCGCGATAGCGGAGTCCGATTTTAAGCAAGGTCCGTATAAAAGTGAGAGCTTAAAGCAGGAAGAAGCGCAGAGTCGTCGTGGGCAGTCACCGGCCGCTGCCGAGTTGTTTACTCATCTCAGATCTCACAATAACTTGCGCGAAACACACGGCTCCTCGCCGCTCTCGCCATCTTGGCAAGGGTAAGTAAGGATTCAGACACTCTCATGGGACATCAGATGCATTGAGCCAATGACTAGGACTGCTGGATGTGGACTCGTTGCTGTCCCATCTATGATGTAGCCTATGTCTCTCTGGAGCAAGCACGGTGATCGATGGTGACTGGTGTCAAACATGGCGACGGGCATGCAAGTAAAGGGCCGAGTACTATCATGCAAGACTCTGGCTCCTTCATATTATCTCGAGTACAGTAACTTTGCGAGCAATCCCACTAGGCTAATACCATCTTGCCTTGACATTTTTATCAAGCCGCGATAATGCGGACTTGAACACGGCGATTGCCTTAATTTTACAACACACCTTGACCTACTGAACACAATGATGTGGCAAACGGAAATGGAAATGCGTGAAGCTAGCGAGCAGACGCCGCCCAGATCGTCAATAGCAACTTTGAGGGTCGCGGCGCCTCGCGACGCGAGCCTTGCGCGCGATCACGTGACGCGTGTCGACGCGTTGTTGAATGGTCACGCGCTACGCCCATGTCGAACTCGAACATACCAGACCCACTCTCTTTCATCTATCACTAGTCAACGCTTGCATCTCTTAATTATTGCTACTTTAATTCTCTTATAGTCTCTTCGACATAAAACATGGGTCCCAGCAGCGGGATCCGTAATAGAGCCCGCGGCAAGGGCAAGTCGGTTGCTCCACTGGTCATTCAACTCCGTCGTCAGGCAGCCTATGGGGAGTTGATGATCGAGAGACCGCTGGTGAGGAGGAAGGAGGCCGAGGATGAGCCATTGTACCCGTTCCTCGCACTGCGCAGGGCTGCGAAGGCGGCGGCGGCGGCCAGTGAGGTAGACGTTGTCCCTCCGCGGACACCTGCGGGGACACGGAGGTTGGAGCCCGAGGTCGTCCGGACACTTTCGAATATGAATGGGCGGCACAAGGCACTGCGGAGGAAGACGCGACACGAATCCGGCAACCATGAGGAACACCAGTACGATGAACAAGCCTGGCGGGAGTACGCCTGCAGTGAGCATGAGTCGGAACACATGGGTGAACGAGAGGGAACGGCATCGGTGAGTCTGACATGGCCTGTTATTGCTTATGCACACTGATGAGCTCGACGACGGTCAAGACGGTACTCGTGCAAGGATGCAGTGTCAAGGCCAAGGTCTCCGCGTCTAGACCTAGTCGCAGTCGGCGAGGGTGGCGGAAGCTGCTCGGCCTTGTGGAGGGCGATATCAAGCGAGCCCCGAAGAGCTCTGTGACCAAGTTGAAGGGTGCTCGCGTTAAGCCCAAGTCTACGTTCAAGGCCATCCGATCCGTAGCGGGAGCAGAAGTCAAGCCCCATCCGGTAGTTTCTCAAGCCGAGGAAGAGTCTGTGTCACCGGACACCCCCTCGCCTTCCCTGTTGACGAGCTTGAGAAGCGCGTCGCATCAGTGTGTACATCACCGGAGCACTCCACTACCGCTTCCGTCGTCGAGGCCGAGTCTGTGCAAGTAGCGATGCCCGTGGAAGGAGAGCCGCGCGAATGGGGCCTGCGGATGGAGGACTTTGCCTTTGACTTTGGCTCGTGTCCAGGAATGCCGGCTGAAGTCCTCGCAGCACTGACCGAGCCGGTACGCGTCGTCGCGGTGGCAGAGGCACAAGAGATGCCTGCGCCGGAACGCAAGATTGCAGAGGTTACGGCCATGACCGTCGACGCGGAGATACTCTCACCCGAGCCAACTCGCGACACGTACAGTGCTTTCGTCGTGGATATGGATACTGCCCACGCTGAAGCCTCGTCTAGCACAGAGGAAGAGATGGAGGACGTGTGCGCCGCTGACGACGTACTGGTCGAGATGGCGTCTCCTGTCGTATGCTCTGCAGATCCAGTTCCTGTTGACGAGGACAGCGATGTGCTGCATGCCGAAGAACAGGCTGTGGAGATGGAAATGGACGGTCTTGACAGCGTAGTAGCTCCGCAGGCACTGCTTGCTCAGACTGAGATGGTATGTGACACGAACGAGGTGAGGCGACGATGCTGTTATGTGCGCGTAGGCTCTGACCACAGACTGTCTACATTCATGTCTACTCAGATCGTCGCCTACCCCCCTACCAACGCAGGGCTCACTGGGGCTCCGGTCGAGTTGATCTCCGCAGCGATTGATATTGCGCAGCCCGAAGAGGACATTGAGATGGGGCATCAGGAGCAGCCTTTGACGGTGGAGGAAGACATTGACATGGATGTCCAGCTGGTGTGTGTGAATGCAGTCCTCGGTGTGGTCGCAGCAGCACTGATCGCCGGAAGACCTGGAGGCGACAACATCGAGCAAGACATCGATGCAGCGCTAGACCCCTTTGGGTCTGTGCAGAAGTACACTGTCGCTTACCTCGACCAGGAGGACGCATACGTGGGGGACATCACGCTCGGTGGTGGCGCACTCAACGAGGACCACAACACGACGTATGATCAGGATTGGGACGCGACGTTTGTGGAGGACGTTATTGCATCTTCGTCGCCGAACAAGGAGAAGCAGAATGGGCTTCCGGCGATGCCACTCCCCGAGCTCGCGGTCTCTGGGTCAGATATTGGCGAGCAGGTTGTCGTCGCTGGACTGGAGCACGTCTCCATCGCACCCACCTCGTCCGCGCCTGTTATCAGCCTGCAGACACTGTTGGACGCCATTGCTCCTCACCCCGCGCTACCCGACCATCTCCTCGAGGACCCGGTTCCGACTGCTGGGCCGATGTTCGACATGCATTCGCTTTACTCGACACTCCCCACGAATGCCACTGAAGGCGCGCAGAAAACGACGAACGCAGGTAATTCAGGACTATTCAGTGCCTTTCAAGACGATTTCTCTGACGATGATTTCACTCCGAACATGTGTGAGAGTGCAACTATTTGTGCTGTGGGATGTACGCCACTGACTATTGCGTGCTTGATGACAGGTTCATTCGCTAGGGCGACAAGAAGCGGCAAGGTCTATGGCGGTGGCATCAGCAAGGCCAAGAAGACTTTTGCCCAGTCGGCGCGCAAATCCACGTCCAGTTTGTCGACTGGGCTTCTGGACAACGATGCGTTCCGGGCAGTGCGCAATAAGAGTGCGGCAAAGCAGAAGGCGCGCAAGGACACGCGCAAGCGGTACAAGAAGATATCGTGGAAGCTTGCACTCCAGGACGTGGAGAGTGCGGAACCTAAAGGAAGATGTGGACGATTCCTGCTATCAGCTGTGTACGGGTTGATATCGTGTGTTCGTGCTCCCGTGCTCACGCTGTGATGAACAGGAATCCAAAGACCGGAAGGCGCGAGAAGATGACGCCAATCACCACGATCAAGGAGAGCACTGACGACGACGACGACCTTGACGTGCTTTGTCGCATGTCTGCGAGTCTGTCGCTAGCGACGTCGTCCCATGGGCGTACCGGTACTCAAGAGGCGACGGATTCTGCTAATGACCTGCTGGGCGCATTTGCCTCTCTTGGGCTCTCGACGGACGCTCCCGCGGCATCGTCAACAGGCGGCTCTGCCCTAGACGATCTGTGCGACCTCTTCAATGCTCTGGTCTGAGATTGTTCCTGCCGTGTGTTCAGAAACGATCTACCTCAACATGAATCTATAACGCCTCAAGTCTCGGATCCATCTACGTCTGTCTCGATTACTCATTCTGGGCTCAGTCTCTCATACTCCTGTCTCGATCTTATCATTATTTCGACTTTGGCATCAATTTTTCAGCGCCATCTTTTCTTGGATCGCGCTGTGGTCTTCTCGCTCACTCCCACAAGTCTCGGATTCCTCTACTTCTGTTTCTTCGATCTTGGATCTTTCTATGGCTTGGAATCGTCTCGATCACTCATTCTGGCCTTGATCTCATATTTTCGACTCGGTCTCATTAGCGTCTCGGCATCGACATCGATTCGTCAGAACAGTCTTTTCTTGGTTATTGCCTTGGTCTTTCGCACACTGGCCGACCTTTTCCCATCAACTCTCACTACTGGATCGCTGCACAACAACTTCGAAGACCCTTACGAAACGACACGAACGCGCGGCGACAAGAGGTGGATCGTATCTCAGGCTTGGTCTGACTCTCTGCCTCTCTGGCCCACAAATACACAAGAAGCATATAAAAAGAAGATAATGAAGATACACAACAAAAACAGAAGAAAATATTGAAACACTGCAAATTGACTGCCTCGGTTTCTGGTCATCTCGTTTCAGTTCAGTTATGAATTTGCCGCTTCTGTTGTATTTGGATATACACAAACTACCTTGGAGCGGCCGCATCCCCTGGCTCTAGTCACGATCTGGCTCGGTCGTTCAACCGTCGACACCGTCGACATCGGTAGCGCCCGGCTTCTTGGGTCGATCGAACACTCAAGTGTCATTTTTGCTGCTACTCGTCTCCTATCGCTGGATCTCAAAGTCCGTCCATACAGCGTGACACGCACCACGCGCGTCCTCGCGAAGAACACAAGTCACTGGCCATCTTTCGTATTGGCATAGGGACTACGTCTCCGCTCGCATACTCTGTGGCTGTCGCGTTATACAAGATGCTTGTCCATTCGTATCTTGGATGTGAACAGTCTCGGCCCGCCACGACCTTTTCTTCCATTGGTGAGCTGCCACGCTGATCTATCATCACGTCATCTCATGGGTTCGATAGCGTCGTGCCGTCTCCTCCCAGCTTCCTGGTTTCTGGCGGCCGGTGTCCAGCTCGTCATCGCTCGCTGAACAATCTTTTTTGCTCCCTCTTGACGGTGGCAACTCACCATCAATATCCCTGGCCTTCGTCTGCTCACTCTGGACTGGTCACGGATCTTACTGGCGTACACTTCTCCGTACGTCGCCATGTTCTCTATTTCTCGGACATGAGTCCGATCGGCCTCTCCTGGACTCGACGTTTAACTACATTTTGGAAACATCGGATTGGGCTGGTGCTGACGACCCGTTCACGATAATGATGCTACAATATCTGTGCTCGCTTTGGATCTCGGTCGCGCCGGTCGCCTCGTCCACACCTCAAGCAAGGATCACTCAAAACGAACTACAGTCTCATGACTACCTGCCTTTTCTCAAACGTACTCTACTAATCCCCTTACAAGCGCACTGTCACATTGGCAGCTTCAAGTCGCTGGTCTGGCTATTGCCCCATACTGTCTTGTTTCTTGTGGTCGCACCTCCATCTTGGATGCTCCCTCTCTGGTCTCAGCTCATCATTGCCTTCTTGCCGCAACCTCAAAGCAATTCTGCTCATCTAGTCTTATCATTTCCTCGCGACCACTCACCGCTTTGAAACTAGTGCTTTTCTAAGCCACCTTTCGCGCATTGTGGCCATACTCCCGAACGTCAATGCGCCACGCACTTTCTACCTCAAAACGGACTATATCTTTAAACTCCAAATCCTTCCCTATGCGAAGCTGTCCACGTCTTTGTCTCTGACTCAGTATCGTCTTCTCTGTTACGTCTCTGCTCTCTCCTGCTATCTTCGCCGACTACTTACTGTGATATCTTTTCCGTCTCTGCTATTCATTCTCGCATCGTAACCACACATCCGGTCTTCAAGAGATCACACAAGCTGAGGTCCTTCGCCCTTCCCGCGCTCTACGATCCATCTCGCGGCCATTCTGTTGCTGTTCACATTCCTCCAAGATACCGTATCTACTCTCGGCAACGATCTCTCCTCGGAAAATCACTTCTACTTCTCATACTAGGTTCCCATGCATTCGAACGGTTTCTGTCGTCGTACACGAGATGCTGTGAGTACTTCTGACTGTGAGCTCATGACCGTCGAGCTCACCGGGATTATTCTAAATGCGCCTTCGACATCAGCTCATTGTGACCACGGTGCCTCCCCCGGTCAGCGTCTCCACTCACTAGCCATCCTCACGACCCGGCGGACGTCCACATATCTCCTATGCTAACACTATTAATACGGCCTCTGCCATTCCACTGATACTCGCTCGGGCGACGCCTCGCCTGTTAGTCGTCAATGCCTGACGCAACATATGAATTCCCGCTTCACGTGTAACCTCGCTGATCCAGCGCTTGATCTCACAAGACTGCTACTGCTCTATTGGAACATAACCATCCTGATTATCATCGTATCACTGCCAACGCAACTGACCGTCTATCTATCTGGACTGCGGTAACCTCTCCTGTAACAGTCTCTATCTCACATTCGAGCCTCACTCTGTCGCCTCATACCCAGTCAACGATCGCGATTTCATGGTCCTCGACATGCCTATCCATTCTATCTCATCACCTCAATGCTCGCTACACCACTATCTCCAGAACCTCCTACCCTTGCTCGGTTGCTGGTTGCTTGACATCGCGGGTATATTGACTACCTTAGTGCCCCATCTCCTTACGACTACACAGTCGCATCCTTCTTATCAAAGACAGTGCTCTATCTATTCGTCTGGTATACATACTATTTGATATTCTATCGTTCGCGGGCTGGACTCGTTCCTAGCGCGGGAAGACATGCTGTGAGTGCTACCTCTGCGTCGCCCGACAATATTCTGACTCGTCGCGAATGACTCCAGCCTCTGACCATATCTGGGACGGGTTTCCTACATAACAAACTAGACTTCAAGTCGCACTATACATCGCGCGCCTTCTCATGACTACTTGCGACAACACAACAGTCGAATACATATCACGACCTCATTCACCCGTCCAGTGCTCTAGAATACCGGCTCCTGGCTATTGCTGGTCATAAATAGTGAGAATTTGCTTCGCTTGCCGGCATCCCTCACACTTATCCAGATGCAGCTCAGTCGTCATTCTTATTTACATTTCCATGCAAACGCGTAGATATCCTATCATAATACACATCACATCTTATCGCACTCCTGCACTCGCCTTTCACGCCTCGACTCATCGCTGTTTCGAGTTGTCTCGCAGTATTATGCAGAACATTGTGCCATCCCTGCGCTCCTTTGATCAGACACATCACAGACTTCGCAATGACCTCACCGTCTATCCGCACTTGACCACCCAGTCCCAGGTGCGCAGTAACGTAATACATTACATACATTCTTGGCTCATTCTCCACTTATCTCAGTGTCCGTCCACTTCATACCATCGGCTTACGAAAGCCGCGGATATGATTAACATGCAGAGCGACTCGAAACAAACGACAAATCCTTGGAAAGATTAGATAGGTGCTCCTGTCATTACAACAGGTCGCGCTCCAACGGTCTAGGTCTGAGCTACCATCATCACAGTCCCGCTCGATCGTAGCCGTACTACTGCTTCGATTAGCAACTTTATTATCATCATCTGTAATATACGCGCAACATACAAACATGATATATGATACTCGGCCTCCAGCCTCGCGGTATCTCTGCCTGAGTGTACAGGTCTGTAGGCGTTTCGTCGAGTCATCGCCCGCGGAGGACAGCCCCGACGCTGGAAATTAGCGGCGAGGCGCAATCGGGGTTGCATTTGTGGCGTCTATCCGGTACAGAGAAACGACGACCTAAGTGTGGTTAAAAATTAGAGGACGACGGAGGCAATAGATTCAATACCGACTGAAGCTGATGGCGTCTCCAGTTCGCGCAACTGTGCTTCAGCTGCGCGCACCGGTCACTCGGTGTCGCACAAAGCTATGCTATCCGTATTGATGCTAGTGGACTCGCCAGTCGTTCTCGAAATCCTTAAAATGGATGAGCGCCACTATGGCATTTCAGTATCAACTAAACAATTAACGGATTCACACCTGCCGTGTATGATTGTTCACACTTCCGATCTCCCGTGCGGGATTCGAGTAATACAAGGTACCAAGCACCACGATCTCAATCTGAGTCTGTGATACATATATTACGGAGGAAACGAGTGCTTATAATTTACTAGGAACAAAAGATGCAGCTCACGGTGAGTGCTTTGGTGTTGAAGTCCTAGGTAATAACCCCTACTAGAAAATGATGAACCTTGCGAGGACTTAGGCCCTTTCACCAAGGGCGGTAACAAGATCGACATTGCGAGCGAAAGGGCGCTGATGTGGAATTGTCGCTGCCGATACTTCCTGCAAATCATCTTCCCCAACTTTTCACTGTGCACGATGCTACCCGTGACAACAATGCACAATCGCTGGTCCGTTTGTCACACAGCATCTGGGAAATGTTGACATACTCACATACTCTACTGTTCTCGGTGACACGCAGCTTCTATGGCAAACATTACTGAGCCATCGCTGGAAGCTGACTGTAGATCGTTCTTACTGTTGACTTTTGCCTGGGGACGAGACGAGGGGAGTGGGAACGCGGACGCGAGCAAGCAAAATGGGCGGATTGTTACAAACGCGTGGGGGCCAGGTACAGCCGCGCTATGGTACAAGTACTCTACAGGATCGATGTATATTTACTTGGCAATCGTGCTATGATCGTTCTCCGGGCTAGGCACAGGGGCGTCGGGTCGGCCCGCTCGACACTGCGGGCTCCAAAATCTAATACTTACTTGTCGCGGTCCCACTGACGATTCTAAACGTTGGCCGATCGATTGTGAGTCATTGACAAGGCCACTTCAGCTCGTTCTGGCCGCTGTCGCGCAACGCTGTTTGTGGACGCAACGAACGGCTGGAGCGTTGACTTTTGGGTATGTCGGGCAAGCGTCGCTGCCAGCCCGGGTCACGTGGTCGTGCGCCGGTGTGGGAATAGGACTTATGTAGGCGTTGCGCGCCGTAGGTAGCCCCATCGGTTTGTAACCTTATCCACCATTGATCCCTGTCCATCGAGGACGTTGTCTGCCGGCGGTCTTTCCGGCGTCGTTCTCACATGGAGTCCTTTTCTTTCGTCGAGCCTCTCACCCCTGAGACCATGAGGCACAGTGGGACTAGGTCTCCGAAGTTCGGTTTAGCTCGGACCAGAGGCCTTATGAACCCTGAAGCGAACCTACATACCTACCGTATGGACCGGACCGAAACTCGGACCGAAACTGCGGAACCCGTTCAGCAGGTTCGGTCCGAGGTTCAGAGCAGTTTCGAATCTTACGCACCTGTGGGGGGCCAGCGCTTAGTTTGTCCCTCGCGAGAGATGCGAACACCAGGAATTCGATAGCCATGGCGACTTCAGCCGCCACCTGCGGAGCTGTTTTAAGATCAAGCCGTTCTTCTGTCCTCATCGCGGCAATACTTTCGCGTGGAAAGATGCGAAGAACGTCATGTCAAGAAGACAAGTTGCAACATGTCACAGGGTCCTACGCCGACGAGGGGGAGGACGACGACAGAAACGCGGGCTAGGATGCCGTGCACAGGGACTTCTGTTTCTTCATCGCTGCATTGATATGCGTCGTCTTGTAATCTTCGCTATTGCGGTGCACGAGGTGCTCGCTTCTATGATTTGTCGTATCGCTACGTATCCAGCACAAACTCAAGCGCGCCGCGATGCAGGTGCGATCAAAGTATTGGTCCTCCTCACACTTATATTTAGAGCGCCGCCTAAAGAAACCGACCTCACGGTAAGGCGACACGCTGGAAAGTGGACTAAGTCCACGTCCTGCCTGAGGCCTGAGGAACGATGGCCAGGACGGACGTACCCAATGCCCCAAACTAGCTGGGCAGACCCAGACCTCACCTGATGCTACGGATTACCGTTCCTGAAGGTAAGGTCCTGTTAACGGGCCCCTAGGGCGCGATTGGGCGCAGTATCGGACCTGCGAAAGTTCTCGTCAGGGGGGTACCGCTACTCCGACCGCTTGCCTTCCAGAGCCATATATAATATTATCGCTGGACTCACTCACTGTTTCATGGTTTGACATCTCACCCTTGCCCTTATTCCAGCCCTGAGTGTCGGTTGCTGAGGGACGTAATTCGTAAGCGAACACCAATATACTATCTTCCAGTATAATGTGATACATTGTCCATGTCTCCGCCTGCGCCGACTACGTCACACGTGATTTGAAAGTTTCAATAGAAAAAATGAACAAGCACAATCACATTGTCCCTATCCGCCACCCAACGGCGCCGATGTTCATGTCTGATTCACACTCACTCATCGTCATACACTACGGTTGCCGGGCTCCTATAATATAAATATCAACTTTATTCAGTCAAATTACGCCACGAATAATCCCCCTACCTCCTCTCCTTGCCCTGTAGAATTTGACGACGCGTTATGAAAGATTATATTGATAGCAAGGTAAGGAACGGGACATACATTCTCCATCCAACTAATCTGCGCCTTCAACTCAGTGAGCCCAAAAAGAAATATGACTTTGAAGGATTGCCGTAAGTATTCCCCGTCTGGTCCAATCTTTCTAATCCATGAAGTTCTGGCGGGCTTGCCCTGAATCTTGCACAGGGTGGAGAATGCATCTGGTTGTTGGTTAGAGCCTTCCCACGGATGTCAGAGAAGAGGCACTGACCTGGCTCTTCATCTGTCCATTTGGGAGTCGGTCGGCTCCCTCGGTAAGACAATACAGAAACCACAATAAAATCGTCCTGATTACGGGTCGTCCAGCTCAGGTGGTAGCTAAATTCCTCCTGCTCCGACACTACCTTCCCCTGTGGTTTGTCATGAGTATGCGGTATATGCCTTGAAGTGTGTTCCTCACTTTGGGGATAATCATAGCGAACGCTCCTGGAACCACAAACTTTCCTTCCAAGTCTCTCACAATCGTCTTCTTGCGCTTGTTGTGATCCGGCTGACGTGCGTCGTAGTATATTCTGTAGCGAGTACCATACGCATGCCGGGCAACTCTCGCACGGACCATGTTATCGAGGTAGAACAACAGAGCGCCTTCAGCGACTGCTTTAGATCTGTCCCATGAGATGGTCATAGTGCTCTGTGAGCAACTGTAGCGCTTAGCATGAAATTATGAATAAAGCTCACGTTTGTCCCTCTGGGCAGAATAATCGTAGCCCCTTAATTCTGGCATGGTTCTGCAGCTGAGAGCGCAGGAAGGGGCTTGTGGCAAATCCACCAACCAACAGAATAGTCTAGTGGGCTCGATTTATGCCTGCACTCATACTTCTGGTCAAGATCACTGACTGAGTTTTCCGCGTTGACTTGAGCTAATTGTCCATTGATTGCCGTCCTGATTGCATTGATTGTCGGTTGAAATAGAGATTCCATTTCAGACCTAGCAACATGGCTGTGAATGATTGCATGTCATGTCTCTTAGTGCCTTTGAACTTGCCCTGATAGGGACAAAACACCACGCTTGATATTCAACTTCTCATCCGTGTCCCGAGGACCTCCAAATCTAATGAAAGATGTTTTCTTGGAATCTCTGAACGTTGGCTTTGTTGTCGTCTCAAAGTTATCCAACATTGCGTTTCGATATTCGAGATCATAGAACCGCGACCCTGTTAACTTCTCTGTAGAGCAGCAAAGCAAATCGTGAAGCTCAAGATTCCATAAGAATCGGATTTAACTGTACTTACCTTTGAGCAATTTATCAGCCCGGCGATTGACTACAGTTGAGCCCTCAACAAGGCCTGTATGCCGATACCTTAGTCAGCATTACTGAACCATATGTCGTGGAGCTCACAGTTGGGTGCGACACTTTCTTCTGCAGACACCGGCGAGCTGCTAAGGAAAGTGTATGTGCTAAGATCTATAGTTCCACCTCCGGCATCGACAATTGTCACGTATTTGTGAGTCTAGAATGGGATAAGCTTCCTGATATCGAAATCATCTAGTGGGACACACCTTCACAACGTCGTCTCCAAGCCCGTTCACAATGCAAAAGTGGAGGCTTGCTTCTCCTTCGGTCACAAAGTGTATCTTCGAATAGCCTTCCGAATCATCGGAAACGAGGCCTGCCTGAATCGCCGCACGTCTCATTTTGCTCTGCTGAGGTCCAGCCCATCCGTTCGGATGACTCAGGATGAACTCAATGGGAGCGTCTGTCTCTAGCAACTTTCTTCCGATGGGACTGCTGTCGCTTATAAACTTCTTGGCGCACTTGACGACGTAGCGCAAGTAATCTGCGAAGATGTCAATTACAGACTTCTGAGTTGCAATCTTCGGCAGAGGCTCGCTTAATCGCATCGAGGGCGGACGCAAATGGAGCTTGAACCTGACAAATCCTCGATGAATCGGTTATTATGTTGAAAAATTGCTGCTTGCATCTCACCACTCGACGCGTATCCATCCTTTATCAACAGCTTGAATTTGAGTGCCCTGCAAGGTCGCCTCAGCTCCTGCTGCTTTTATGTGGCCTTGTTTGTCGTAATAGAGGACCGAAGGTATCTTGACATCTCTTGACTTGTTCTCGCCCTCCTGTCCTGGAAACCTGACTTTGCATCAGAGGAGTAGAGGCGTGCGATCGCATCATATATACCGTGTGACACTTAGAATCTTGGGGACCTCGCCAGGATCCAAAACACAATAAGAAACACCACTATATGTAGTACCGATGTCGATAGCTAAGACGAGCTTACGGCTTGTACCCTGGTACGGCTGAAGGCGAGTCATGGTGAGAGAAAGAAATACAAGGCTCAAGTGCCACGCCTCCATTTAATGTGTTCTGCAACTAGCTTTATCAACGGAACTCAGCTAACTCCGGATGACAGAAGTTTGAAACATGATTGCGAAGTATGGAAGACTGAACCACACGGATCTACCACATTGCACAAGGTTCAGCGAATTTAGCGCTCTGCCTGAAGGAGCGCGGAAGGCTACACCTGGATACGATAAGTAGAGCCTTCGGAGTCAGCACGGACCTACCCACTTCCCTCCGCCCCTATGAATATCGTGAATACTGTGGCTGCCCGTTTGAAGACTCCTCTGGGAGTTTCAGGAGCTGGTATGGCATCTTTGAAGTGGTCACCTATCTCATGATACATTTATGATATAGAAGAGCGATCGACAATAGAGGAGCAACAATCGGAATATCTGACGCATAATAGGGGTACTTGCCATCCATCCCAGCAGCGCGGCCAGGGGCGTCAGAGCGAGCTTGACAGGGGCGATCGTCAGCAGAGACAGGTCAGCCTGTGCTTTCTTAACTAAATGGTGATAACCACAATACTGAAGGATTAACGGAAAGATACAAGAGAGGCCTTTGAAGGCTGTTAAACGGATGGAAGATGAAGTTGATTGGAAGCGCACAGCAGAGAAACTCCAGCAGGAAATCGAGATATGGAGATCGAAAGAGGAAAGTTCCAGGAAAGAGGTGAGCTGACCAACGTGCGCAGCGATGTTTATCTGAGGGCACTCGGTTACAGCTTGCCGAAGCAAAACGGCGGGAGGCCGATCTAGCCAAAGAGCGCGCGTTGATGAAGACACTGTTAGACACGCGGAGGCAAGAGCTGCACGATGCTCAGCGCTTCCTCGGGACAGCGGAACCCATTTCGGAGAGCAATATCGTACAGGATATCCGCCGAATAAATGCAGAAATATTCAATCTGGCACGATCGGCCGCTGACCAGATCCAACGAGACCCGAAACGACAGACTCGCCGAGACGCCAAAGCGCAGGTGACAAGTGTCCTTGGTGAGAATTTCACGCGGCACCTACAGACCATGAGCTCCCAGGATGATACAATCCTGCTCGAGATTGCGATGCAAGCTGCCGTTACACGTTATATCTCCCAAATGATATCAAACTGGTATTCCAATGGCGACGGAAATGCTGCATTTTCCATCGTTCACGAGCTGATACGCCAGTCAGGTGAGCCAAGAAGTCTCAGCCTTCACACGTTTGACTGAATACCAGAAGAGAATCAAAGTGTAGCAGGACAGTGGCGCGCGTTAACGCGGAGATACGCGCAGCCCACTCCTTTAGATGCACAGCAATTCGAAAATGACCATATCAGGAGGCTCTCTGTGCTGCTGTCACAGATTCTGCAGGTCGCGGGAATGAGGGAATCCATAGGTCAGGACGCACAGGAAATTCTACAAATCATCGTGCGCGCCGCATTGGATATTCGGCGCGTCACCGGGGAGGTCATGGTTAGCAGCGATTATGAAATTCCGCCAATCGCGGTGGAAGACATCTTCAACTCACAGGAGATGCATGATGCATACCGGGAAAAAGGAATCAAAAGGGCCACAGGACTCCGAGTCTGGTGCTGCACGACGTTGGGGCTTCGACGGGTCGAGAAGCTTCCACATGGACTGCACCAAGTAGTTCTGATCAAACCGGAAGTTGCGCTCGAGACTTTGATGCTTGACTTGGGAATCATGCACGATGGTGCGGGTATCAGATCTGCTTAGTAGTGTGTCGAGAAATACCGTTGTACTATATATCTATGCTGATTCAGTGATTCCTGCGATGTTAAATTGATATGTATGTTCATCATTGTGACATCGAGCTCCCGCAGATTGTCATTCGCCGGGATTATCTTGCTCCTGTTTGTCTGAGAACGGACAGTATTCTTGGGCCTACCATAAGCACGATCAGACAAATTGTCAAAGATAAGATTTCTGATTAGACCACAAACCACACCTATCTCGACACTAGGAGACTATCCTGACCGGTACGCGAAGCTAGATATGAGATAACGGCATATACATCAATGGGGTGTCCGGCCGTTCCGGCTAGCCCGTGGTCGTGACGGATTGCCTGATAAGTGTCGATAGCGGAATAAGGTGAGAGTTGCATGGCATTTTCCATTATCTTGAGACTGCTCTATCGAGAGTGACCCGTAGCTCACATTTACGATAATCAGTCAATGACACAGTAATGCAATTCGCAACGTACATCAGGATTCAGAAGTCGCGGATTGTAATTGCAATTGCCTCCCCGGAAGAACCTCCGGAGAAAGAAGGAATGAGATTGTTGCGAGCGAAGCGAGCATATCGGCATGGAGGTGAGTTGTCACTTTTGCTAGTGACAAACAAAGCCAAAGAGTCCCCTACAAGCGCCCGAGCACTTCTCGCAGCATTAAGTATGCTGTAAGTCGTTCAATAGTGCACCAAATCTCATCATCTGAGTCTCGAATGGGTGAAAACCTCTTCCTCTATGCTTCTGTGTTAAAATTTGGGACATCATGAATCCAATCTCCTGTTTCATGATATGCGTCGAGATTCCTTATGGTATGTTGTATTTTGCTTGATGTCGCTTCCTAATATCTCAAGCGACCCGTGCTATGTGATCCCGTCCACTTCAGTACATAATCTTGAGCTTGGGTACAACACACCACCATCGCATTCGCTGTGCTTGTTATCCAGTTGCTTCCAGGCCACTCGGCCTCGTTCTGCTGTATCTTGCCGCTGCCGCGCAACGCTTTCTATGACTCATGCAACAGATGCCTGGAATGTTTTTCTTCGTTAAGCCCCTCCGCCCTGGTGGGACCATGAGACACAACGGTGGAATACGGCAGTCTACCGGTGCAAGGCGGTGGTATCTACGATGTATGGCTCGAAGTGTAATGACAGGCAGGCGCGAGTGAGAGTGCTATATTCCACGTTATTCAGTACAATTGAAATAGACAATCTAACCATTATGTGTGGCTCTAGCAACCAATTGCGAATCTGATGAGTATGAGATTGATTGAAATAGCAAGTGTCTGTCATATGTACCGGGGGATGCCTCTATAGCAGACACACTCAGAAGACTGAAAATAGTAGCGTACGCGACGGGTGACGAGCGACGGGATAATGAGTGCGTTGAAATTCTACCTTCATTATGCAAACATCAATGGGAGTAAACGTTTCATGGCGAGTTACATTGTTGACGCCAATAGTGGTTGTACAAATTGGGACCGTCCTTCACTCGAATGCTGTTTGTAAGTACATATGCCACTCCTTTCCTGAATGGACAAAGACAGTCAGAGGGCATGAGGTAGCTCGCCTGATCAGCCAAGTTCCAAGTCTGATACCTGACAACAAGGCTTGAGTGTGCGGACTTCCAAAGCAGAGAAGACGCCCATAATAAAGGACCCACAACCGACCTCGGCCACAAAACCACTTTGACCTCCCTCACATTCCATCTGTCGCACTCATGCATATCAATCATCATGGACACCACTAGAGATCTAATTACTACCCTGGAACTACTCCAGATATTTCTTCAGGACGCCTCGGGTGATGACCGACATGCAGCTGTGTGTCTGCTTACCGACAAGCTCGTTCTCGCCTCGAGCAGCCGCGACCTCCCATTCGCCGCCGCGACTTCCGGACTTGGGTACACGGTCGCGGTGAAGGCTAGAACAAAAGCAATCGAGGACACGCTTAATGCCTTGTACGTGTCCTCGTTGGATACTATTGCACCGCACTCGAGCTCACTGCCTCATTGTAGTAACTTGGAGAGTGCCATAGAGATCGCTGGCATCCATATACCAATTGTTGCATCTCAAGATGCTCTGAGTGATGCATGTGCGTACGACGCTGTACTAGTGGTAAGTATTGCTCATAATCATAATTATAGCCAAGATGCTTACGACAGAGAGCAGCGCCAAGATCGGGTGCTTGTGGTCTGGGGCGATAGGACGACCGCCATCGTCAGACAATTTTGCCAGGTAGAGCACAGACTGCGCCATCTCGTTGGTGAATGCATTTGCGATGCATTTGACGAACCATCCGACCGCAATTTGGCCACTAAAGATCATGGCCGCAGTCTATATCCCGGATATAACGGATTTATCGACGAAACTTTCAAAAGACGAATGCTAGAAGAGAATGTCGACGTAAGTTTGAACAGCCACTTTATTGCCACTGCAATTAGCTGATGCTGCCACTCAGCCATCAGAGTCGATACCGAAGGAAGAGCCAGCGGTGAACCCTACGCTCACGCTCAGAGACCCATCCGTCGGGTTCTGGGCTGGGTCAAATCGGGCCACAGAGGTCCGCACAACCAATTCTGGCCGTCGCGCTCGGCACAACGACACGCTGGCAGACGCCTCAGGCTCTGTGAGTGGCGTAGCGGCCACATCGCACACCACGTCGTATACGAGAGCTCGCATATCTAGAGCAGTCACGGCTTGCCCACGCAAGATGGGCAAGACCGAAACTAGCCCTAAATACGGCAATACCTCCAGCAACATGGGCGCAAGTGACAACGATGACGGTGACTCCAGCAGAGATGATAACGATGACTCTGCTGTAAACCTTGTCGGTGAAGAGATACACCAGACATATGCTACGTCTGGTGCATACACTACTCGCTTCAGCGGCCGGACGTCTCAGTCAAGAGGCGGTGAACACGTACCACTCCTCAATTCGACGGCCACAGGTGAGGGCGTGAGCCACGAGCAATCCTCGCATTTGCAGTCGAAGGATACAGCAGAGAAGCAAAAGCCTTCCCCACGAATCACCGCCGCGCAGAAAGAGAAATGACGCGCGACGAACAGCAGCATCAAAGATGAAGATGCTGGCTCTTCGACTGCAGCTACAGGGCCGACGCGTCGTTCGCAGCCAAGTCGCAGTGCCAAGCGGAAGAGTCCCAGCACCGACAACAATGGCCACGTCGACGGCTCCTCCGACTCGCGCAACAAGAAACAAAAGACGAAACACGCGGCACCTCCTCGGCAGCAAAAGAAATTCGTCTGTCCTCGCGAGAAATGCAAGCATCAGGGATTCAAAAGTCAGAGCGACTTCCGCTGTCACCTGCGGAGCTGTTTTGAGATCAAGCAGTTCTTCTGTCCTCGTTGCGGTAATACTTTCGCGCGGATAGATGCAACGAACCGTCACGTCAAGAGCAGTTGCAACGGCTCGCAGGGTCCTACTGGCGACGGCGATGAGGGAGGCGCGCAGCTCGGCAATGGCAGCTCGGCAAACATGGAGAGCGACCAAGTGAGCGACGCTATCATGCGCAGGCGAGCCACAGAGCTGGATGTGAGCATAGAGGACCTGATATACGTGCTTGGTTTCCTCACCAAGGTCGAGGCGGCCCTCTTATTCAGTGGAGGCGAATCCAATGGGGAGGACGGCGACGGAGGAGCGGCTTAAATACCATTTATCGTGCCCCTTTCCCCAGCCCCTGCCTATTGTCCTGCGTCCTCTTTGATTCGCTTCGCCACAGCCCACGGCACAAAGACTCACAGCATGAGGTTGATCCACCATGAGCCGGGCCTCCTATTTCTTCATCGCTGTCTATTGTCTCGAGCCACCCTTTTGTCTGGCTTCGGCGTCCGCAGTGTACGAGCACGACGGCCCGATTCCCAATCATCGCGATATTGTAACACATTTCCTACTACCTGTGGTGAGTCTAATGTCCTATTGTATCGTTACGTGCTGTCCTGATTGTTGTAATCGCTATCGAGCACCGCGCTTCCTGGTGTCAGTGTCCATACCGCCAGCGAAAGCTATGTACGCCGTATGAGCCATCGTTCCGACACAGTGATCGTCGAGAGCGCGAGCTTCAGCACGGACATGAGTGTTCCTACCAACTGATCGATTGCATCAGATGAGCTGGATAGAAACGACACCGCCTGGAGGTGAATGGTCGATGACTCACCCGCGACAATCCCTTTGGTCGGCGACCTGTTGTTACATTGGCACACACCACCTGAGTGATGCCCTCTGGAGTGCAGTCACCCAGAGAAAGTAAGCTGTTGTTGAAGGGAGACCGATTCACGTCTTGAAGCTAAGGCGCCCGTCTATAATGTTGCAAGACAATTCTTGTTTCTGAGAACATATACATTATCAATCACAGAATAATATAGCTATGCACAACTCCATGTAAGGCCGACTGGCGAAATGGCATCGCGTCTGACTACGATTACGTATGCAGCGTTTCGGAAATCAGGAGATTGCAGGTTCGAGACCTGCGTCGGTCATTTTTGTTTCTCATTTCTGCTCGCGATTTGACCTGCAATTCATATGTAATCATGAGTATGAGGGCGAGGAGCAAGCTTTGAACATACATCTAAAATCATCAGAGGCGAGCTGCATTGTCAAGTCATAAAGTCATGAAATGAGTTAGGGCAGTTGTCCCGCGTATACGCGACGAGGGGACAACAGAAGGAAAAACCATGGATACACTATAGCTACTGCGGAGTCATGCACATGAGGACGGAAGCCATGTAAACGAATGCAAGGGATGGGAATGACGGGGACACGACCCGAGTACATTACAATATCTTCACTTCTACGCCCCACAGCCGGCGCAACACGCCCGCCCCCGCAACACCCTCCGCGCCCACAACAGAGACACACGTCCGCCTCATCGCCGGGCGACGCGTTTCCGCTCGCGCCCGCCGTCCTCCTCGATGTCCATCGCATCCACGCCCAGGGCCTGTGTCTGCGCCTGCTGGTTCTGGTCGCCGCGCGCGCTGCGTGTGCGGCGGCGCGACGAGCCGCCCGCGGGGGCCGGGGCGTCCGCGGGCCCGGAGAGCGAGTCCAGCAGCATGACGTTGTGGCGGCGCTTGGAGCCCACGGTCGCGGCGGCGTCGGGCGCGGGTATCGGCTCGGGGGCGGGGTTCGCCGCGGCGGGGAATGGCGCGAGGACGGTCGTGTTGGGGTGCGGGGGCAGGACGAGGCGGGACTTGGGGAGGCGGTGGAGCGGGAGGCCGGAGAGTGGGGAGGGGGAGGGCGGTGCCGGGGACGAGGCGGGCGAAAGGGTGGGAGGGGTGTAAGGGGTGAGCGGCGCGACGGTGGCGACGGTGGGCTGGAGGGTGATGTGCTTAGCAAAACGAGCGATCCGCGGAAATGCTCGCCAAAAGATGAAAAGGAAGGAGGTGTTTGTGTTATAGACAGAGGAAGATGGTTAGGGATCTGCATGAACAGTGGATGCCATGAATTCACGGGATGTCCACTGAGCATGATTACCCAGTAGGTCGTACGTGTGCGATTGAGTATGTGTTCGACGAGAGAATGAAAGACTTTGTTGTTCAGTGTACTGCGATATACAACTCACGGGCCACAGAACGCAACGGGCCATCTGCACGTCCTCTTAGGCATCATCATAACGACTGCGCTCGCGCAGTGTGACGATGCCGGGCACTGAACACACAACGACATGGGCGTTACGCCCGATGAACAGGCTTAAGACAGCGTTAAGTGGCAGCGACCGGGAAGAATGATTGCCGTAGCTATCCCTTCCTCAGAGGGTCGCTGAGGTGCCCAAAAGGGAAGCTCTCGCCACTTCCGAGGTCTTTGATCGGGGCGCCGGGATGCGCATCGCATCGACACGGACGTGCGATTGACCCTATCAAGAATGCGCCTTGTACACGGAGATTCGCGCTGCGAGCTAGGCCCGCTCTGGTCTGTGCGCACAAGGATGAATGGCACTCACCAGGTCTTTATGCCGCGGGGGCGCTGCCGCCGGAAGACTGACGACGCGCGCAGGCGCTGATGGGCCGGCAGCGGGCTTCGCGCGGTCACGCTCCCTGTCCTTCTCCTCATCCTCGTCTTCCTCCTCCTCGCGGGACTTGATGGCGTCGAGGCGGGCCTCGATGTAGTCCATGATCCTGCCGATGGTCATGCCGGGGCCGTCCGAGTCGGTGGACTCGCCGGTGGAGACACCCTGCTGGATCATGAGGAGGAGGTCCTGGCAGGCGGTGGCGTAGCCGGCGTTGTATGCGCGCTTGGACGTGCGGCGGGAGGAGCGGTAGAGCGTGGTGAGGGCGAGGGCGGCAGCTAGGGGCGCAGAGTCAGCAAGGGGTGCGCCGCGCAGGGCCAGAGAGAGCTGCGCACGCACACTTGAAGTTGTTTGTGAGCTCCTTCTCTGCATTTGCGAGGTTGGACGGCGGGAGGGAGTTTGCGAGGTTGTTGAGCGAGTCCATTACGGCGGGCGTCGATAGCGTTGCGGACAACCACCGACTCGACTCCAGACGCTTGTTAAGGGTGCTTACATAACCAGACGCCCGTCGCTTTTTTGCGCGCCGGGCTGTGCCTCGAATCACAATTGTTCACAAGAAACCACCATCACTTGGAACTTAAAAGGGCTGCGTCCGTCAACGAGACTCATGGCGGGTGCGCAGCAAACGTGAAGTATGTTCAGCTGACGAAAACAGGGCTCGCCACTTGCACGCCTTTTTGGGTAGGGTTCCAACCCCGCCTGATCGCGTAGCCACATGCGATCGACCTACCTGATTTCCCATCGCTAGACTTATCCGAGGATGTTTGTGCGCAAACAGGGTTGATGCGGAATTCGGAATCAACAGCCTAGACCATGGTCCCGACCTAACTGGATCGGCGAAGTATCACCACAATTTATCAAACTGAGCCATCGGCCCCCTCATTCTGGTCTAATGATGCAAGGTTCATTGTTGTACGCGACTTGTCAGGCTCGCGCTCTACAGACTCGATGACTTTTGTATCGGAGAAAAGGACCCCTTTCGAGTCATGTTCTAGTCAACTCATACATCGTAAGCTCATCGCTAGTGTCTGCTGTTCATAGGCAGTCTCAGTTGTGTGTAGATTATTCATTGAGTCCCTGTAGCCGCAGCGCTGGGTGTAAGTATTCCTGCGATATTATTTGCATATGAATGAAGCTCGTTGATCGTCGGTGGCTGTGAGATCAGTCGAGCCCCTCCAGGCGCTTCGAGAGTGTACGGCGAGCAGCCTAATTAAGTAAATACGAGCCAGACGCGTGTGGTCTATTTGGCCTACCTGCCTATCCTGGTCAGCAAGTGCCGTCCTCGCTCGAGCTTCGGCAATGTTTGTAAGGGGTTCGTGAACGCCTTGACCCGTTAGCTCCATTCGACTTAGGATCTGAAAGCAGGAATGCAATAACCCTTACCTACTGTTTTATTATCAGTGGTAGACTGTGAATGTAGGGGCCCATGAAGTAGACACCATGTTTTCCGGAGTGGGCGAGTGGTGTCTGATGTACGCATGGAGGTCGATCGGACAGTTGCGAAGCTTCCGTGGTTCTGACATTCCTGTTTCTTGGCCTTGCATTGACGTTCTCTTATCGGCGACTCTCGCCGAAGATACATAAGGTCAGAGCCCTAATCACTGGCTAGCTACAGTCTCATCAATAGCCCACCATCTTCGCACGACGCTGAGCCTCGCACCATGGCACTCGCGGGCAAGGCGCGTTGTTATTAGAAGTTTCACACACTTCACGTATTCGAAGTACCAAGTGCGCGTCTATTTGATCCGCTCCAACTGCGATTCGCTGGCTGCCGCCTACAAATCGTTTGCCTCCGCCAGAGCCCCTCTCTCGTCTGGACAGCGATGGCTGCCCACATCTGCCCCGCGGACGACCTCTCCTCCTTCTCGTCCGCCTGTGTCCGCGAATTCTGGGGCGCTGTACTGCCCGCCGCTGCCGTCGTCGCCGCCTTGCTCGTCTTGGTCCCTCTGCCAGCGCCGGCGCGCAAGCTCACCAGCATCGTCAAGCAGCCCTTCATCAATTTCCTCACCCTCTCCGACGCCGAGGCCCTCGACGCGCGCTCGGACGACCTCGCTGATGCTGTCGTCGACGCGCCGCCGCCAGTCCCGCTCTGGCGCAGTCTGCTTCTCTCGTGTGTCTCGCTGGCGGCCTCCCTGCTCTGGCTCGCTGTCGCCTGCTACACGCTCGTCGTCCGCTCTGAAAATGCGCCTTCGGCGCTCCCGTCCTTCTTGCTCGCGTTCGCCTGGCTGTATGCGGCCGTCCGCCCCATCGTCTCCCCAACGGCGACGCCGCCCCCAGACCTCCTGCTGCTCTTCACCCTCCAGCTCGTGACCAGCGTTCTCACTTTCGGAGGCTTTCTCTTTGACCATACTGTGCGAGGCCTCCCTCTTCCCGCCCCACTCGCATTCACCGGCTATGTCTCCCACCTGGCTGCTGTGCTTCTACTGCTTCTGGTCGTGCTCAACATGCCTCTCGGGGTGCCGAGCGCCAGAGTCGACAAGGCCGACATCGTGAGTGTTTCATAGCCGTCGGTGCGCGCTCCCTGACGTGCGTCTTTAGGGCTTCTCCGTGTCACCCGAGGACTACACCACGCTCTGGGGCTGGATGTCGTTCCGCTGGATCCTGCCGCTCGTCGACCGCGGCACGGCCACCACGCTCAACGAGTCTGACGTCTGGAAGCTCAGCCCGACCATGCAGGCGCGGCCGCTGTACATCAAGTTCAGCCGCACCCATCGCGCGACGCTGCTGCGCCGCTTGTGGGCCGCCAACTCGCTGGACCTGATGCTGGACTTCGTGCTCACGTACGTGTCCGTCGTGTTCAACTATGCCAGCCCGTTCTTCCTCAAGCGCATCCTCGACTCGCTGGAGGGGCGCGAACTCCCTGGGGCTGACGAGCGGCGCGCGCTGGCGTACATATATGCTGTCCTTGCGTTTATATCCACGCTCTGCAAGGTGCGTGTACTGTGCGCCGTCTAGCGAACGAACAATGTCTGATGCATACGATGAAGGCTGAGGCGGACGTGCAGCACTTGTGGTACGGCCGCCGCGCGTCGACGCGGATCCGCTCCGAGTTGATGGCGGCGATCTACGACAAGGCGCTGAAGCGCAAGGACTTTTCGGGGATCGTGGACAAGGATGCAGGGAAGAACGCAAAGGGTCCCGACGCCAAAGGTGCGCGCGGCTGCCCACGTGTGCTGCTGCTCGGGTGCTGACATGTGGTGGCTGGATCCGTTCTGTGCAGGCGGGAAGGCAGACCCGAAGGCAGACGACCCAAAGGCCGGCGCGGATATTGGCAAGATCGTGAACCTGATGGCGGGCGACGCGAACAGGGTACGGCGCCCTATTTTGTCCTGCAGCCCGTTGCTTCCTCCTGACCACTTCCGCTCAGATCTCGCAGGTCGTCTCCGGGTCGTATTTCATCTACGGAGGTAAGCACGCGCCGGAAAGTCTCTGTAGCGCACGTAATCAGACACCCCGCAGCGCCGTTTGAAATTGTCATTGCGACGGTCTTCCTTTACCAGTGAGCGTGGTGTTGGCCCTCGTGTGCGACGATGCTCACCCTGATCGCGCAGGCTGCTCGGCGTGTCGGCGTTTGCGGGCTTCTTCGTGCTGATCATTGGATGGCCGCTGAACAGCTTCGTCTCGAAGCGTGCCGTGCGCATCCAGAAGGGCGTGTCGAACGCGCGGGACAAGCGCATGGGCGTGCTGAACGAGCTCATTGGTGCGGTACGTACTGCCCCGCCCCTGCTCGCCATGCCGCATGCTGATGAGGAGCTGGCCACGCGCGCAGGTGAAATTCATCAAGTTCTTCGCATGGGAAGACGGCTGGATCGCGCGTGCGATGGCTGCGCGCGAGGTAGAGATGCAGTGGATGCTCAAATGTGCGTCGTCGTCGTGCGTGGCGTGGTGGTGTGTGGTGCGGCGGCTGATGTGCGCGCGCAGCTCGCGTGAACTCGGTGTGCTTCTCGCTCATCTGGATCTGCGCCCCCATCCTCGTTTCGGTCACGTCGTTCTTCGTCTACGTGCTCCGGGGACATGAGTTGACCGTCGGCACGGCGTTCACGGTGAGCGTGTGGCGTATGTGGATGAAGCCCTTTGCTGATGTTTCCGTCGTAGGCGATTGCGCTCTTTGGCATGGTCAGGTAGGTTGCGTCATGTCTTGCGGCGAACAAGGCTGACTGCTGTGCATAGGGCTCCCCTCAACGTTATTCCTGCGTGGATAGTGCAGATCCTCCAGGTACCTTGCGCGCTCTTTCTCTGTCTTCAACAACGATTGACTTGTCGCTGTGCAGGCCGGCGTTGCGATGGACCGTATCTCGACATACCTCGAGGAGGACGAAGTCGACGAGCAAGTCTCGAGCCTCAAGCGTGGTGCGGTGCCGCCCTCCGACGAGGACGAGGGTCTCGGCATCGTCAACGGCACATTCAAGTGGAACGAGGTCGAGGAGACGAAGGATGCCGACAAAAACAAGGCTGCTGCGAGTCAACCGTCGAGCCCGTCCGACGAGACGGACACTGCGGTGGACTCGCAGTCCACCGCCGGCGACCATCGGTTCGAGCTCAGGGACATCAACGTCATGTTCCCTGAGGGCGAGCTGACGGTGATCACCGGGCCGACGGCGAGTGGGAAGACGGCTCTCCTGGTACGTGTGTTTGGGGCTGTGGGCGCTGCTCGTGCGCTGACCGCAGGCCGTTTAGATGGCGCTGCTGGGCGAACTGACGAAGCTGGAAGGGCGCATTGTGATGGCGAAGAACCCGGCAAAGGTGGACGAGCACGGCTTGCGGCATGCGATTTCGTACGCCGCGCAGACGCCGTGGCTGCGGCACCAGTCGATCAAGGATAACATCCTGTTCGGCTTCCCGTACGACGAGGAACGGTACGACGCGGTCGTCGAGTGCTGCGCGTTGAAGCCGGACTTGGAGATCTTGGAGGACGGAGATGCGACGGAGATCGGTGCTCGGTAAGGTGTCGCTGTGTGCTGACAGAGACATGTGCTGACCTCGATGTACAGTGGCGTGAGTTTGTCTGGTGGGCAGAAGGCTCGGTGAGTCGCAAGAGCTATGAGAGACAGGACGATCATTCATGTGAACCCACACAGAGTTGCGCTTGCGCGTGCAGTATATGCGGTTGGTTGTTATTGAGCGTATGCGCTGTGCGCGACATCTGACCTCGTCCTTGTAGCCGACCAAGTATGTCCTTCTGGATGATCCGTTGAGTGCGGTCGTAAGTCTTCCTGGCGTTGATGCCTCCCTCCATCAATCTGAAGCCTCCTTGTAGGACAGCCACACGGCACGGTTCCTGTTTGAGCGACTGTTCCGTGGCCCTCTGCTGGCGAATCGCACTGTGGTATGTCTGATGGCATGTTTCCGGTATCGGTCTGATACCGTCTGGGATAGATTCTTGTCACGCATCATGTGGAGCTTGTTCTTCCCGGAGCGCACTATCTGGTACGTATGCTTGATGGGCGGATCGACACCCAGGGCGTCATCAAAGAGTTGCGCGCCCGGGGAGTCTTGGATGATATCACGCACGAAGAGTCCGTCGAGGCTCACAAGGAAGAGCAAGCTGCCGAAGTGGCCGAGAAGTCAGACAACCCTAACGCAGAGGTCGACGCAGACGCAGAAGCCGAGAACGGCGACCCGAAGCCAGCGGACAAGAAAAATCCCAGGAAGCTTATTGAAGACGAGAAGCGCGAGACCGGGAACGTCAAGTGGTCTATTTATCACACATATCTGAAGGCTTCGTGCGTCGCTCTGGGGTCGATCGGCTGGCGATGCATGCTAACGCGCCCTTGGCCAGATCGTACTGGACATGGGCTATCCTGCTTTTCTTGATTGTCCTCACTCAGGTGCTTGGTGTGACGGAGAAAGTCTGGATCAAGGTAAAGAGTCTTCATTCGAGTTGGCCCATAGGCTGATGGTGTCTACTTTGCATAGATCTGGGGCGAGGCGTATGGTACGGCCCAAGACACGAATTCATCCATTTACGCGTTCAGCTCCTTTGCGACTCCCGATCATGAAATGGTCATGGACGACCACATGTCGCATCTCCGCCTGTCCTACAAATCGCATGCTCCTGTGCCTTTTGCCGGCACTGCGAACTTTAACTTGCCGCCCGCCCAGGAGCAGCCGTTCTTCTACATCGGCATTTATGCGGTGATTGCGCTCGGCGCAGGACTGGTCAACATCTCCGGTGTGATCACACAGTATACTGGCGCTCTGAGGGCGTCTCGTATTCTGTTCCGTCGACTGTTGGTCACAGTGGTGAGGGCTACGATGCGTTGGCACGATGTGACGCCGCAAGGGCGCATGCTCAACCGGTTCAGCAAGGTAAGAACAAATGGGGTGAGTATCTATTTGCTTTCCTGAACTACGAAACCAGGATGTCGAGACGGTCGATTCTTCCTTGGCTGGCACCCTTCAAGCGGTCAATACTGCCTTGGCGAACTTTGCCGCCTCTGTCATCACGGTCGTGTAAGTCGTTTGTACAGTGTTTGCAAGATTATCAGCTGAGATCACGCTATCAGTGTTGTCTTCCCCCTCTTCATTGTGCCTGCATCGATTCTGGGCTTTTTCTATCGTCGTGCCGCTATCGGGTATCTGAACACCGGTCGCGACATCCGCCGTATGGAGTCCAACTCACGCAGCCCGATTTTCGCCAACTTCAACGAGCTTCTGGAGGGCATTGTCACCGTGCGTGCATTCTCGGCTGAGCAAACCTTCCTGGACAACCTCTATGCCAAAGTCGACCTCACTACCCAGGTATGGTGATTGCACTCTCTTCATTGAATGACGCTTATCAGCCTCGCGCCAGATGTGGTACACATTCTGGATGACCAACCGATGGCTGCTACTCTACTTTGACGGGCTGGGCGCTGCCGGCGTGCTGGTGACGACGCTGTTTGCGCTGTCGGGCTATGTGCGGGCTGGCACTGCGGGTGTCTGCATCACCTCCGCGATGGCGTTTACGACGAGCGTGTATTGGGCATGCCGGTTCTGGACTGCGTTGGAGCTGGATCTAAAGTACGCGTGGCTCTGCCCGTACGCTGCACCGTGCTGATTCGTTTTTGCTGCAGCTCGGTCGAGCGGCTTGTCGAGTACCTCGACCTCCCGCAGGAGCCGCCTGCCATTATCGAAAATAACCGGCCGCCGGCGTACTGGCCGTCGTCGACGGGCCCGAACAAGGACGCGATGGTCCGGGTGGAGGAGCTGGTGATCAAGTATGCGCCGGAGCTGCCCGCGGTGTTGCACGATGTGTCGTTCGCGCTGAAGGCGCGCGAGCGGGTTGGGCTGCTTGGACGTACGGGGAGTGGCAAGTCGACGCTGGCGATGAGCATCTTGCGCTTTGTAGGTGGATTTGTGGATAGCGTGATGACGGGGACTGACGGATCATGCACAGGTGGACCCGACGAGCGGGCGTATCCTCATTGACGGCATTGACATCGCGACGATCGGTTTGCACGATCTGCGCTCGAGAATTGTGAGTGTTCTTCGCTGTCGGCTGCTGTGTCCTTGTTGACGGGTTTATCCTAGACGTTCATCCCGCAAGTATGCTGTTGTTGGTCCATTGTGCCTGCGCGTGCCTGACCCGTCTTTTGCCAGGATGCCACACTGTTCTCGGGTACTTTGCGTGACAATTTGGATCCTTTCGGTCGGTGGGATCTGGTGCTGTCGTGATATTGATGGGCTAACGAGTCGACGTTTGCAGGCGAGCATGAAGATGGCGAGTGCCTTGACGTGCTGCACCGAGTGCAGATGATCACGGATAGCCAGCTGGCGTCGCAGAGGACGTCGCGTGAGGCGTCACGGGCGGCGTCGATGCACGAGGGGCGCGAAGGGACGATTGCGTCCATGTCGACGACGGTGACGGAGACGGACCCCAAGACGACGATCACGCTGGACACGCAGGTGTCGCCGGGCGGGACGAACTTTTCGCAGGGCCAGAGGCAGCTGATCGCGATGGCGCGTGCGCTGCTTCGCCGAAGCTCGATCATCGTGCTGGACGAGGCGACGAGCAGCATCGACTTTGCGACGGACGCGAAGATCCAGGCGACGATTCGGGAGGAGTTTAACGACTCGCTGCTGCTGACGGGTAAGTGGACGTGGCGCGCTGGAGAGTGAGGAGGCTGACGCTGCGCGTTGCAGTTGCGCACCGGCTGCGGACGGTGATCGACTATGACCGGCTGATTGTGCTGGACAAGGGCGAGCTGGTGGAGTTTGACACGCCGCTGAACCTGATTGAAAAGGAGGACGGGATCTTCCGGAACATGTGTATGAAGAGCGGGACGTTTGCGGAGCTGGAGGCGGCGGCGAAGGCAAAGGCGGAGCGAGATGCGCTGCCGCACTAGAAGCATGTCTGGCATATGGAATATAAATATTCGTTTGTCGTGCGCGTGCCAGTCGTAGCGACAAGCCGCGATCGACTGTCAAAGGCGGCGGTCGCGCGGCAGCTCGTAAGGATCGACTCTGCTCGTCAGACGGAGGCTATTTAAAGCCCCGGGGAATGCCCGATCAGGCGAGTGGCGTTGTCGTGCGCCTGTTCGCTCCGTCGTCGCTCCCACCCGTCCCGCTCTTACTAAACCTCCCTCTCACGACTGTTCCTCACGACAATACTCCGGCCCAACGCCCGCCTGCTGGCTTACGACTCTCGACCCCCGATGCGCTGACGATGTCCACCTCGACCTCCACCACGTCTGCTAGCCCGACCGCGACGACAACGTCCACCGACGACGGCGGCCAGAGCTCTACGCTGTCGTCGTCTGCGTCTCTGTACTGTGCGCATGCTCCTTCTGCTCTCTCATCGCCGCCCGCTAACGCCCGATCGCGCCAGTGTACACCTTTCTCGGTGAGCGCCGTCGCTTCCGCTGACCGTGCGCCGTCCTCACCCCGTGTCCCCAGCGACCCTCGTCCTCCTCCTCTCCGTCTCTGCCGCCATCGTCGTCCGCTCCTATGTCCTCCGCCGCCGCCAGCGCCGCATCGTCGACGACGCCATCCGCAGCGGCTCCTTCGACCCCGCGCCCCACCGCCCGCGCCCCTTTGGCGACAAGCCCCAGCTCCACGATGTGTACCTCCTCCTTGGCCACCACGATCGCCAGCCCGCCGGCGCGAGCCGCGCGGACGGCGCCTGGACGGGACTAATGGTGAGTCCTGTCGCCCCCCGCTATTCTGCCGCGCGCGGCTATACCACGTTTCCTGCCATGGTGTCTGCCCTCGCATGCCGCCCCTGCGCGCGCGCTCGGAACATGAATACCCTCCAGCAACTGTCGGAAACCGGGTCCCGCATGCGCATATCCGCGCGAGAGCACGTGTGCTGACTGTGCCCGCAGCCCGTAGCAGCCTCGCGCGTGCGCGCGACCCCGTCCAGCGGCGCCGGCACCAGCGCCCCCGCCCCGCGCACCCTGCCGATACCCGCATGGCGCCGCATGCGCCTCCGCCCGCCCGCCGTCGCGCTCGCGGGCACGTCGCTGTCTGCGGCGCCGCAACTGCAACAGGGCGACATCCCGCTCGCGCCGCTGCACCCCGCGCCGGCCGCCGCGCCGCTCGCAGGGGGCGCCGTCACGCTCGCGTTCCTCGTCGCAATGCCCGGCGCGCGCCGCGGCAAGGACGCGGAGGGGGAGGGGGACTTGCCGCAGATCGAGTTTGGCACGGCACAGGTGCCCGTGCGCGCCCCGGCGCCGGCGGGCGGCAGTAGTATTGGTGGCGGTGTTTAATGCGCCGTGTGGGCTGTGGTCGGATACCTTAGGCTGCCTCCGCGCGCGGACCATGTTGTTTTAGTGTTAGTGTTAGTGTCGTACTGTATTCTGCTGTAAGGCCCGTGTATCGTAATGCGCCGTGCGCCGTGCGCCCTGGCCGCTGTGTTCTCGGCTCGCGTGTGTTGCCTTTTGGTGTGCGCGCGAGCGGTGGAGGCGCGATCGCCTCGCGTGTCGAGTGTGCGTTGCCTGCTTGTCCGCCTAGAGCTGGGTCGAGGTGGCCGAAGAGACAGCTCGCTACAGCCGCCGTCGGTGAGGGGCTCTCGCGCAGGCCTCCGGAGAGCAGAGCAGGCGCTATACACGCTGGTACTTTTGCGACCTTGCGCACGCGGCGGATGTCGCTGGCGTCCAACCCGCACGCTCTTTGCTCTTGCGTAACCCGTACGCGCTCTGCTAGTTGACAAGGGTACGCCGGTACGTGGCCGAGGGTTTTAAGAGACAGCATGTATTAATTTGCAATATAGATATATTGTAGAGGATCACAAGAAGACAACAGAAATTAGAAAGGTATCACGATGGCATATAAACTGTGCGTGTGCGAACACATGGCACGCCGTTGAACTCCTATGCACCGACGGTCTCAAGGTTGACACGGAAGATACTTCCCCCTATGTGAGACAGGTGTGTCATGATGATCTGGTTATTGACGATGGCCTCGTGTACGAGACAGTAGTTAGCGAGCTCGTCCTTATCGATGCCCTCGGCGCTCTGCTGCATCTACGACATCCGGGTCAGGCAGCAGAACAGCATCGCCATTCAAGTCAGTACGTACCATTGATCTGAAAAACCGTATCAGCTCCGCTGCGGTTCGCCGTACGATACGTGCCAAGCTGTAGGCATTTGAGCCCTCGCGAACGGGCATCCTCGTGTCGATCGTGGTGTCGTACTCAAACCCCTGCAGGCCGTGGTGATGTCAGGATCATCACAGGCGGACAGAATGGGACGCATGCTCGCCTTCAGCTGCACGTCGAGTTCAATCTCGTCAAGGTCCTCCCATTCCTGGAGTGGCGCACATGCCCCATCTCGCATGAGCGTGCCGAGGATATCAGCGTAGTAATGTATGACATCGCCCATGTGCATGCCCTCTCCGTCCCTTCCGATCCAGTCAAAGCGGATGTCAGGTATGATGCCGTAGTCGGTCTGGGAACTGGATTCAAAGTCCCACTGGTCGAGCGTGCGTCGGTGAGGGATCCGCCGCGGTATCAGGGCGCTCCGAGGCCTGTCGTCCACAGACACCCTCATGAATCTATAGAGAGGGGACACTACGCTGCTCGCGTTAGTAGCTGTCAGCTCCTGCGAAGGACGATGCATCCACGCGTCGAGCAAGATCCGGAATGTCGGCTTGTCGCACGTCTGATTATATCCAGAAATCCCAACAATGATGATATCATCGTAGTTGATGCCATTCGCCATGAAGACTTCCAAGACTGTTCGCCTGCGCTCGCACGGAGGAACATCGTCGCCGGAAAGAACCGTCGATTTCTGTGTGCGGGATGCGTCAGCAGGTGCCACACGGTCACAAGCAGCTTACGAGACGGACGTGGAGGAAGGAGTCCACTGTTTTGGCGACGGCGACGGCGAGCTGCGCTCGACTGGGTCCATGTGGGTCCTGAATGTCGAGGTCCTCCTCGAGACACAGAGTCACCTCGCGCTTGACGAGGCCATAATACGAAAGCTACGCGTCGCGCCACAAGCCGTCAGCATACCCGCCAGCTGGCCAGCCGTCAACACCACGCACCTCAGGGACAAGTTCCAGCTCGATCGTGCGCACCGGGTAACAGTCAAAGTCCATGACGCGGCCGCCCCGGAGCCGGTCCTCGAGACGAGCGCGATCCGGCCCGCCCCACAGGACGTCGAGGAGGCGGACTCCCGATCGTGGCGGGCACCCTATCCAGTCGAACCACACGAACGAAGCGCCTTCAGGTTGGGAAGTCTGCTGAATCGCACGTCTCCACACGGACGGTATAGCGCGCGGAACCTCTATATGCTCCCAGCCATAGGCGGATGGCACCGCGACCTCGAGGGTGTAAAGTCGGCGCACGGGGCCTTGTCCCAAGGGTCGGCCTTTGTCCTCAACGAACACCACGTCGTTGAACATAGCGGACAGAAACAGAGGATTCGCGACAGTGGATGCGAGGAGGTCCGCGTCGGAGGTCAAAGGGGCTTTTACATCCCCGTGGCTGAAGCGCCACAGTATGTGGCTCGTGTCGCCCGTCGAGCCGTGGCCTGCCTCTCATCAAAGCGCACGCGGGCTATTGGTCCAGGAGACCAATGCAACGCCGCAGCAAAGGCAGCCACCACATAGAACAAAGGACAACGCGAGACAAAGCGAGCATGGTGGCGCTCGACGCGGCAACCAGCTGCGCCGTCCAAAACAGGATACGGTGCACCTACGCAGTGTGGACGCGGGCGGAGGCGTTGCGTAGGACGCTGCTGTCGGTGTCGCATCCGGCGCGCGAGCAGTGCAAAACGCCATGCAAACGGGGATGACGTCCGCATGTCTGCGTTCACGCGTTCACATCATCACGTCTGTCACGCCCGTGTTCCGTGTTCAAAATGTGAGCCGTGACGCAGCAGAGGTGTCGATGCGTCAACGACCCACCAGCACATGCTCCTGGTCATTGTCGGTCCCAATACGGCATTTGTCCGGGTTTGAACTTTGCAGTCAGTTATAAGTATGTCTCGAGACACGCGCGCACGCGCATACGCAAGATCATCCAGCCCGGATCCCGCATGACGGGCTGCGGACATCCAAGCTCAGGAGCTCGTCTCACGCGCTGAAATATCGCTGAAGTTGTTTGGCTATGAGGCGCTCAAGAGCAGCGCAGTGCTCGCTTCGCTCGCGATGCAGGACCCGGTGGGATATGCGATGAAGCCCAAGAATGCTCAGTGGAGGCGCGTGGAGGCTGCCTTGAAACAGGATGGGTGAGTCGCAACAACATGTATCTGCAGATACCGATCTCAGCAATAGTCGTTTGGAATTGACTCGAAGTGCCGCAAATCAAGGAGGAATACTCGATACTGTTATTCTCTTCAATAGTGGTGCGTCATCCCACCTGCGTGGCGCACTCAACGAAATGTTAAGCGCAAAGTAATCACCTTTGGCCGTTCATGTCCCGTGATAGTCGAGTGCGAGAGAAACATACGCAACGAACACACCAGAATCTGAGCCGAACGTATAAAGCATTATTTGCACCGCCAGCATATGTTTGTGAGAATGCATCGCATAAAGCGGTAGCTAGTATATATCGACCAGTTTTTGTGATCACGAGAAATTATGGGACGCGAAATGCACGTGTAGACGCCCAGAAAGCGTGAACCTGTCACTTGCCTTTTCAGGACGCGCCCCTCACCTCCTTCCGACAGTCACTTGCTAGCAACACCAACGGCTCGTTTACACGGCTCGTTGTGCTCTTCATCTCGAATAATGACTCTGGCGCTCTCATTATCCCTGGCGAGCACGTCTCGGGCGGCATGCAAGGTGCCTGTCGCCGGACACAATCCACTCCGCGCACTTTCTGCGGCAACACTTGCCCCGTACGCGCACATTTACACACAAACCCGCAGTGTGTCCTCATCACCATACGGACGCACACACGTGTGGAAGCACCGCCAACGTACGCTACCCAAGCCGTTCGTCCCCCAGTTTCCGCAGCGTGTCGTGCGCGCAGACGGTTCTACTTTCACTCACTACACGACCTCGCCGCGGAGCGCACACCGCCTCACGCGCGACACGACGAACAATCCGCTCTGGAACGCAGCAAAGTGGACCGCCGAGAGCGAGGAGGAGGATATCGTCACCGGCCGGCTGGGCAGGTTCAACCGACGCTTCGACGGGCTGGGCGGACACGGGCTGGACGTTGACTGGATGTCTGAGGCGTCGGGTGAGGGTTCGGGCAAGGAGGAGGCGGATGCCGTTGCAGAGACAGTGGCGGGGAAGAAGCCAAAGGCGTGAGGAGGCGGCAGAGCTTAGTAGTTAGCTCTGCCAATGTTCGGGCAAAAGTCATCCATTCTGGTAAAGGCCAGCACTTGCAGGTTTGAGCTGTAGTGGCAGCGATGTCTATACGCATGGAGTAATCTACACTCATACTAGTCGTTTGGGCGGCTCGACTGCCCTTTGCGCAATTTTCTCCTCCGCGGCACCAGTCACTGCTGCAGCCTTCTGTTCCGCGGCCTCCTTCACCTCCTCCACCTTGTGCGAGACAACATCCGTCGCCGCCTCCACCTGTGCTTGAGCACTGTGTGCGACCGCAATTGCCTGTGTCTCTACCGCGCGCACGACGCCTTCGCTCCGGGCCAGCGCCTCCTTCAGCTTGAGCCCTGTTGCTTCCTCGACACGCACAACAGCACCCTCTACGGCAGCCTGCATTGCCGCACGCCCGTTTTGCGTCGCATCCTTGACGCGTTCCCAGGTCATGGCGGAGTGCGCCTTGGCGATCTCGTGCTTCTCCGCGAACGTGGGGAAGTGTGCGTCCTCCAGCGCGCCGAAGTACTGCGCGACGTTGTGCGTCGTCTTCGGAAGGAAGTGGTTGAGTGCGAGGACGAGTAGCGTCGGCGGGAGGAGCGCGCGCGTGGCAAGCGAGCGATTGCGTGCAAACACGGAGCCGGTAAGGGTCGCGACGCCGACGTAGAGGAGTCCGGGGGTGAGCGGCTCGTCAGGCGCAATAAGCGACTTGACGCGGTCTGCGGGTGGTCAAGCAAGTGAGAGCCCGCCTCAGCGTTATGCGCGCGAAGATGACATGAGGACCGGGGACATACGCTCGACTGACTGCTCGACAGATATCCAGCGGGAGATGACGCCTTGGACCTGTGCGCGCGCGTCGAGGTAAGTTGCCGTCACGGCACGGCGGGCGACGCCAATGCGCTGCTCGAGCTCTGAGGGTGTCTCGAGGAGTAGAACATCAGGCTGTGATGCCGGGTAGATGGGCAGCTGCCACATAGAAGCTGGAGAGTTAGTGAAATCATGGGACACGGACACTGGACGCACCTTGTCGCGGGACGTCTCGTGGACCGCCGCTGCAACCGCAGCGGTGGTGAAGACCGCCCTTCGTTGCTACAGAAAGTGAATGAGCGTTTTGTCTTCCAGGAAAGTGAGAAGAGGCAACATACGGCGAGCAAACGCAACATGAGATGAGAGGAAGCGGCTAGTATCACGCTCGGGCACCCTCGGTGGGCGCCTCGGCATCCCCCGCGTCTTAAGGCGCCAAAATGACATGACGAAGTCGATCCGAAATGCACTGGGGACGAGTCACTCGAATTGCTCAGCCAGCTTTATATATGTACAAAGTACCGCGATACACGATTGAGGCTGTGAGTGACGATGTCATAAAGTATTTGCTAAAATGGATCATAGGACATCTCATATGCATAGGCTCGAGACGTTGGACGGTAGGGCTTCATTTACGCACTGCCAGGAGCGTAATAACGCCGTTATTCACACGTTACCCAATACCGCTCGCTGTTCGCCACTTAGTCAAAACGTGCGTGCGAAGCCTGATCTTGTCATTGTGAAGTCAATAGGATATCGAACAATCTTGCGCCGAGGCGAGCTGCGCGAGCCTCGCACAGGGTACGTCGAATCATTGTCTTTTCATGTTAGCATCTATTCCTGGACGCCTCCGCGTTTTACTACGGGCTATACGTCAGTGTGACCTGGGCGTCTCGGACGACGGCCCCTAAGGGCGTGCGGTCGTATTATGACACACTGTCCATCGTGTCCCCCGGAGACAAACTAGCTCACTGAACGAAGGGAACCAATTGGCGTCATGTGTATTCACTTCACAGATGTGCCCTTTATTACGAAACCACGCTATCTAGCGGTTAGTGGCATATGCGACATCTTCTGCCTCGGTTGAACGACAGCGTCTGGCTTTTCATGCTTGCTCTTTGACGGCCTGCCATGATGGGCGCGAGCTAATGTCTTTCCACCACCTAATAAACCACAGTCTTTTTCAGAAATGACCATATATGAACAAAACTCGGTGCATACCTGGCGACATTTGGTCTGGACTCGGTCGTGAGAAGGTCATAACCCATGAGTCCCAGCGTGTTCCCGAACGGCAGGTGGAACAGATCTGCCAGCGTAATGGTCTGGGGAACACGAAGCGAGGTCATTCCCATGCCGGCGGCTCTGTGAGAACAGAGCACACTCACGTCACCGGCGAGGTACTTGGACTTCGACAGCAGGATCTCATACGCATCCAGCTTGCTGTTCAGCGTCTGGACGAGGCTGGCGACGACGACCTCGTCGGTTGTGCCCCCAGCGTATCTGTAGCACCAGCATCAGCACGTTCAAGAGGGAATGGCTGACTGCGGGCACGCACTTCTTGAAGATTACCTCCCACGAAAGCGCATTCATGTACGGGTCGAAGTTGCTCAGCTCAACGCTCGCCGCCTGCTCGAAGCGCGCCGACGCCTCTACGTCCGCGCGGCTTGGCAGCAGTGTCTGCCCCGCACCGCCGTACTTCGTTACAAGGTAGCGCGCGATCGCGCGGCTCTCGAAGAGCTGGAAGCCTCCGTCGTCAATGTACGGCACCTGGCCAAACGGCTGGTGCGCAAGATACGGCGCAGCCTTGTGTTCGTCCTTGAGCATGTCGACAGGGACGAGCTCGTACGGGAGGGCGAGCTCCTTGAAGATGAGCGCAACGCGGCGCGTTGCGTGTGAGGGCGGGAAGCCGTAGAGCTTGATGGCCATGGTGAGCTGCACGAGTATGTTGAGGGCGCATGCATTGCGACGTACCGTACAATATATCATCTACCGGCCGTCGGGAGCTGTTGGAGTGTCGTGAGAGAAGAAGCACTTGTCTTCGTGCTATTTCATTCTCAGAAGCATGAGATCTGAACATCTGCGGCAATAAGATTGTTATTTCAGGCTGCAGTTCCCGCGTCGCTAGCGAGAAGGTCACGTTCCATCTTAATGCTCGCTTCAGCGAGTTTTGTAGGTTCTCCCAACCAGGTTGCAAGGGTCCTAATGACGGAGCACCGACAAGTGGAGATGGGCTGGGCATGTACGCATACACCGTGTAGTGGCAACGTGCGTACATGGAATACGATATGGGACATTTTGTCCTCTAACAGATGTTCGGGCGCGAAGTTGTATGCGCTGAAGATGCCGGCCTAGTCAACCGTTGTGTACAGTCTGTCCGCATGTTGACGACCTCGTCGATTTGTAGGCTTCTCGAACGCTGTCGCAAGGACCGACGATGCACCCCAGACATTGGTATTCCAACTCGCACACAATGTGACGATCTGTGACTCGGATCGCTTCCCAATATGTCAGGTGTACCGACTTGACCACCTCCACTGTTCTGACGCAGGAGTACCTGTCCAGATTAGGTTAGGTTAATGGGACTGGGTAGGGAAGACTAGGTAGGGGATTCCACTAGGGAAAACCCTAGGGAAGGCCGTAGGAAAGGCCGTAGAAAAGGTGTAGGAAAGGCTGTAGGAGAAATCATAAGAAAGGCTGTAGGAAAGGTGTAGGAAAGGCCGTAGGAAAGGCCACAGGGAAAGCCCTAGGGAGAGTGTACAAAGAGCGAGTGTAGGGAAGACACAGAAAGAGGTGCAAGAAAGAGGGCAAGAAAAGGCCTAGGGGCCGTGCATGTACGTCCCGGACGCATAATGCCAGACTATGGATGGAAAGAGTTGGAGGCGGCTTTCTAACAAGTGTCGTTCGTGAGGGCATGCTTCCCAGACGCACACATTCTGCACTGACCACTACTCTCAACTTACATGAGCCTTGCCCATGAGGTTGTGCTTCCTGGACG
>NW_020169850.1:850981-857227 GCF_002117355.1 Postia placenta MAD-698-R-SB12 | reverse complement strand
GCCGCTCAGATCCCCGCGCGCTGACAACGCAAGTGGCTGGGCCAAGCCCTCGATTAATTGGCGATGTAGCTAGGGAGACATAGACTGTCTCCGCACGCCGCGCGTCTAGTGGCTTTTTGCGCGCGGGCCCTACGCAGGGACATGCGGCGTGCGGCATGCGACGGCCGAGCGGTGTGCCCTTGATCTACGAGTCCGCCGTGGGGCTTTGGCCACATATCTTGCAAATTGCCTGGCACCAGAGTGTGCTGCACGGCGGACGATCCGGGAGGGCAGCGTGAGAGCGGCTGAGCAGTGGGGGACCGAGGGGAGCGATGGAACACACGAGGGACGACAACACGATGTGGTCATGACTACCGATGCTTGAATGTGCGCAGGGAGTTGGTGGCCGAACATTGAGCGCATGCAAGAGAGAGAGGACCGCGGCTGCATCCTCCCGCCCACTCCTATTGCGGCGACCAGAGCGCGCATCGTCCGCATCATCGCGGCGGGATGACCAGCGGCGGCATGCACAGACCAGATCCCCCGCCGCTAGGATGTGCGACCGACGTAGTTTGACTGCGCAGGCGTCGTGGGGTAAATCGACAGCTGCCGACAATGCGCTCTCGTCGCCGCTCCGGATGTGGGGGCAGTTGTCTAGATGCCAGATTGTCGGCTGCCCGCGTGTCGCGCATGCCGCTCGGCGCTGTTCTTGTCACCGTTGCCATATTCCACCTTTTGCCTTATTTCCCGGCTGATGGTGTCTGACCGGGGACACAGCGCTAGCGCTGGAGCTTCGCGCCGGAGCACCCTGCACGTTGCTCTGGCACCCGACACGATGCACATTCCTCGCCCTCAGAATCCAGTGGAGGTGCAAGCCGTAGCAGCGGCCAGCTCGCTAGAGCGCATGGGGAGCTCGCGAGGGACATGCCGAGATGATGGCAGGCCAGCATGTGTCGCAAAGGGGACGGCGTGTCGGATGCATCCATGGAGAGCCCAGACACCGATCAGGGAGTGCAGGGCAGCGTGAGCGACAGCGGCAGACATGCAAATGGCGCAAATATGAAGATGCGCACGCACGGGTGCGGGGACGCTACGTGCGATGCGGATGTCGCCGTACTTACTGATAAGGGCGCCGGACGATATGCGGGTGTTGCGGCCGGCAGATCTGGAGGGAGCATACGTCGGTGAGTGCATGTGTCTACGTCAGGCAGAATGACCGCTCGTGTCTAGGCCCAGGCACACAGGCAAGGATGCAGGGAGCGTTGCCATCGGGCGAGCAGGAGCGTAGCGACGCGGCAGCAGATGCGACACAAGGGCAGCGCCTGGGTGAGATATCCGGTCGGCAGACGTGGGAACGGAAGCAGGCCGGGGTTGAATGCGAGGTATTGAAGGCGGGGGCTCGTCTTGCGCTATGCCGTCGTCCGCATTGTATCCCGCCCACTGTCTCGCTCGCCATATCGTGCTGTGCGCCTGGACGCTGGTTAGGTAAATTGCTGTCGTGGTTAGGAATGCTGCAAAACACCACTCACCGTGTACACTATTGTAGGTGTACCGCGGGCTGTTCCCCTTTGCAGTGCGCAACAGCTGATCTCGCCGGATGGTCTAGATGACGGTTGGAGCATACCGTGTGTGGGGTGAGTGGTGCGCGCATGCGATGATGGCGAGCTGACGGGACTGTTGGTGTCCAGGAGCGCGAGGGACCATCACCGCAGCGCAGATTGAGCGAGGCGGGCGACTGGCGGTAGCTCGTTGAGATTCAGTAGTCCGCAGTCGCGTGGTAACTGACGGCTGGCCGGTCAGAGCGTCGCATCAGCTGGTGAGCGACTGGCAATGATCGATCTCCACGTAAATGCTTACCGCGACGTGCGATCTGTAGACGTCCGCGCCTCGCCTGATCGCTCGAGTCATCTCGCCATCCGCGCGGCGGTGTGGACTGTCCGCGTCCTCGTCGCCGCTCTGAAGCACTGGCAGCGGGAGGACGCAGTCGCAAATAGGGGCCGTCGTCTAGATGCCGGGGCGTCGGGCGGCGAGCGGGGCGGGGCGTGCGGAACACGGGTGACGCGGGATGACCAATGGCTAGATAGCGGGATGTGCGCATGAGTAGATAGTGACCGGGGCTGACGTATACAACAGGTAGTATGATTGGAGCGCGTGCATCGCGGATTCTCTGATCCGATTGCCGCGCACGACATGTTTTGTAAGGCGACGGCCGGCAGCAGAATCAGTGAGACAGCGCGGGACAGAGGCGGCACGCACGAAGGCGCCATTGGGTGTGCGTCCAGTGTAGTTTGATGGCGGGCACTGTGAGGCCGATTGACGGCTGCCAACGATGTGGACGATTCACGCCCGACGACGACAATTAGAAGTAGGCGGCGTCGAGGGCAGTTGTCTTGATGCCAGGTTGTCGCGTGGTGGGCGTAGCGAGCTGTCAGGGATATGAGCGAGGCGAGACCGTCAATAGAGACTGACCGGGGAATAAGGAGCGATGGGAGGTCGGGCGCATACTTACGTGAAGAGCCAAGACGCCGATCACGCAGGGGCAATCACGCGAATGGTGTGAATACGAAGATGCGCACGCGCACGTACGGGCGCGGACGCGGGTGCGGCATTGATTGTGCGGGGACGCTGTGTGCGACGCAGGCGTCGCCACCGTACTGACCAATAAGAGTACCGATTCCATTCAAGCTAGGTGTCTGCCGCGCAATCGTTGAGACGCGCCCGCTGAGATACCCGCTGGGTGAAGTAGCCAAGAGACGAGTCGGCAGGAGAGCACTTCTGGCAAGGACTGGATCTGCGCGCGCAAGCACCCCGGGTCTTCCGCTGGCTGAGGCGTTGGGCAGGTAGTTGCGTGCGGCCTTATTGCATCAACGTAGCGGCCGCGTGATTGTGAAGGGACCGCCGTTAGATACCCGCCGCGCGATGTGATCGGGAGAGGCCTCGTAACGACACGTTCATGCACGGTCACACGAGAATGGGAAGACGGGGCTCACCTCGGCTGTGTGACAGAGCGCAGCGTGGGCGCAAGAGGATGCCACGGGATGAGCTTGCAGCCGGCGCGGCTGGCATCAGTGCGTCCCCTTTGCATTCCCTGTTCTCCATTCTGCTGATCTGTTCGTGGACGTCGCGCATCCGTCCTAGCCTGTCCGCCCTGCACATCATCCTCGCACTGTCCCTTGCGTCCATGCGCCTGCTACGGTAAGCTCTGCATCGCATCCTCTTTTCAAGCATCCCGCTGACCGCTAACCGCGCATTCCCACACAGCGCACGCCGCGTCTGGCTGCTTGGCATATGTACACACGCTACCACCACAAAGCGCTACATTCCCGTACAGCCAAGGCCCTCTCTGCACACCTCGGTGAGTCATGCTGCGCTCCGACGTCCGTGTGCGATCCACTGACCGCTCGCTGCATCTGACTGTCATGTGCTGTGAGGGTTCGCTGGACGGCGGTGCTGCAGCTCGCGAGCAGGAGTCCCTCAATGCGTCGCCCCGCTGTAGTAGGCCCGGTGAGCACTCTGACCATCCCAGCACGCCCTCGCCCGCTGTACTCACACCAGTCCGCGGCTCGATACGGAGGATGCACCGCCAATCGCGTGCGATGACGCATGTTCGTTGACTGCGGGTGTACGCGCGCAGGCGTTGCGCAGAGTCGACCGCGCGCACCGGTCACCGCGACCGAGCTATGCAGCTCCTACCGGCCTGCTGCGTCCTACCGTGCAGCTCGTTTCTACGCATTTCACCTCGTCTCAGTTCACTCATGTGCGTGATCGCGGAGGAGGCGGGCAGGTGTACTTACGATGTGCCTGTGATCAATCGGCACTGGGGGCTGAGTTGGTCCGCGCGCGGCGTGAGGAGTGTGACAATATGTGTGATTGTGGGGTACGACGCGCCACAGTGTGAGCAGGACGCCGCGCAAGATATCAAAACACAGCGAGGAGGCGAGAGGCGTCAGGGCAGTCGCCCGACGCAATGCACATTCCCCGCCTCAGAACCCAGCGGAGGCGCGAGCCGTCACAGCGGCCAGCTCGCTAAAGCGCGTGGGGAGCCCGTGAGAGACATGCCGAAATGACGTGCATCGCGAGGGAGACAGCGTGTCGGGTGCATCCGTGAAGAGCCAAGACGCCGATCAGGGAGCGAACATAAAGATACGCACGCGTGAGCGTGGGCACAGCATCAGCCGTGCGGGGATGCTGCGTGCGATGCGGACGTCGCCACCATAGCAATAGCGGTGCCGGACGACATGGGCGCGTTGCGGCCGGCAGATCGGGGGGTGCATACGTCGGTGAGTGTGTCCATCCACGACCGCTCGCGTCTAGGCCCAGGTACGCGGGCGGGGATGCGGGGAGAGTTGCCGTCGGGCGAGTGAGTGCGTAGCGACGCGGCGGCAGTTGCGACGCACCTGGATGAGATATCCAGACGGCAGTCGTGGGAACGGAACCAGGTCGGGGGAGCACACGAGGTATCAAAAGCGGGGAGGAGCGGCGTCGTCAGGGACTCCTCTGCTGCTTACGACTCATCTTCTGCTCTGCTGTCGCTCGTATTATGCCCCGCCCGCTGTCTCGCTCGCCCGGCGCGGCCACATACGTGCTGCGCTCCCGGACGCTGGTCAGGTAAGCCGCCGTCATGTCATAGAATGCCACTCACCGTGTACACCGTTGCAGGTATGCTGCAATCCGTTTCCTTCCGCAGTGTGCACTAGCTGATCGTGCCAGACGGTCTGGACGACGGCGGGAGTGCTGGCGAGCTGACCGAGCTGATGGTGTCCAGCGCGAGGGACCGTTGCTGCAGCCGCGCAGATTGAGCAAGGCGGGCGACCGGCGGTAGCTCGTTGAGATTCAGTAGTCCGTGGTCGCGTGGAAACTGACGGCTAGCCGGTCAGAGTGTCGCGTCAACTGGTGAGCGACCGGCAATGATCGATCTCCATGTAAATGCTTACCGCGACGTGCAATCTGTAGACGTCCGCGCCTCGCCTGATCGCTCGAGTCATCTCGCCATCCGCGCGGCGGTGTGGACTGTCCGCGTCCTCGTCGCCGCTCTGAAGCACTGGCAGCGGGAGGACGCAGTCGCAAATAGGGGCCGTCGTCTAGATGCCGGGGCGTCGGGCGGCGAGCGGGGCGGGGCGTGCGGAACACAGGTGACGCGGGATGACCAATGGCTAGATAGCGGAGGTGTATGTGAGTAGATAGTAACCGGGGATAACGTGCGCGAAAGGTGAGTATGATTGGAGCGCGTGCATCGCGGATTCTCTGAACTGATTGCCGCGCACGACATGTCTTGTAAGGTGACGGCCGGCGGCAGAATCAGTGAGATCGCGCGGGACAGAGGCGGCACGCACGAAGGCGCCATTGGGTGTGCGTCCAGCATAGTTTGATGGCAGGCGCTGTGAGGCCGATCGACGGCTGCCGACGATGTGGACGATCTGCGCCCGACGACGACAATTAGATGTAGCTGCCGTCGCGGGCAGTCGTCTTGATGCCAGGTTGTCGCGCGGCAGGCGTAGCGAGCTGTTAGGGATATGAGCGAGGCGAGATTGTCAACAGAGACTGACCGGGGAATAAGGAGTGATCGGAGGTCGGGTGCATACTTACCTGAAGAGCCAAGACGCCGATCACACAGCGCGGGGCGACGCGAAGAACAGGGGCCATCACGCGAATGGTGTGAATATGAAAATGTGCACGCGCACGCATGGGCGCGGGCGCGGGTGCAGCATTGGTTGTGCGGGGACATTGTGTGCGGCGCAGGCGTCGCCACCGTAGCGATAAGGGCGACGGACAATGTGGGGGCGTTGCGGCCGGTGGATCGGAAGGGTGCATACGTCGGGGGGTGTGTCCGTCCGCGTCAAGCAGAATGACCGCTCACGTTCGGGCCTAGGTACGCGGGCGGGAACGCGGGGGCGCTGCCGTCATGATTTTGGGCGAGTAGTAACCATTGAGCGACGCGGCAGCCGATGCGAGATGTCCGGGCGGCAGTCGTGGGAATGGCAACAGGCCGGGAAAGCGTGTGAGGGATTTAAAGGTGGACGTCGTCAGAGAATCCTGTGTGATTTGCGACTCGTCTTCCGCTCTGTTGTCGCTCGTACTGTGCCCCGCCCGCTATCTCGCTCGCCCGGCGTGGCCACGTACGTGCTGCGCGCCCGGACACTGATCAGGTAAGCCGCCGTCGTTTTAGGGAGTGCTGCATCACGCCACTCACTGTGTACGCCACTGCAGCAGTCGACGTCGCCAGATGGTCAAGACGATGGCTGGAGCATACCACGTACCGAGTACGCG
>NW_020169850.1:844772-849052 GCF_002117355.1 Postia placenta MAD-698-R-SB12 | reverse complement strand
ATGAGTTGCGTGAGGGACGCGTGCGCTCAATCTGCGAGCGGACGCTCACAGTGCGACGAGAGCGGCCAGGAGCAGAGGTTGAGAAGGAAGAAGAGGCAGGTGGTGTCGAAAGCGCGCAAGCGCTATGTCGCTGAGCTCGCATCAGGCGTCGGTGGGTCTGTGTGCTGGAGACGTGCGGGGCGGCGGGGTGCGGCGCGTACATTGCGGGTCTTCGGACTCGATTGAGGCGTACAAGATGCCTTGCATGGGGCCGGCTGGCAGTGGAATGAGAGACGGCGCAGGACAGAAATGGTATGCACAGACAGGATTGTCCGAGATCAGGCTGAGCGGCGACCGGCGTAGTCTAACAGCGCAGGCGATGTGTGCGCAGGAGGCTGGAGGAAAGGGGCGCTGCCTAGAGCCAGTTGCGCGCACGCGATGAGAGAGAGGCTAAAGGCGATCGGGCAGAGTGACGGTCTTGCACACGAGAGCGGCAGAGAACGAGGACGGCCAGACGCGAACGAGAGCCAGGGCGGACAGCGGGGATGCGAGATGCCACTGCGCCGACGTCTAGACAAGCGCCGACGATCCCTGGCGAGTGGCATTGACGAGAGCGCTGTCGTTGGCCGCGGCGAGACAGGAGCGAGCTTGAGGCGAGGGCAGCGCATTCGATCGCGAGCGGGCGCAGGGCGTTCGAACGTGCGGGCGCCTTTCCATTGGATGGCGAGCTCCTGATCGAGAATCGAGATCTCTCTTTACGGCGACGTGCGTCAACTCCCCGGGCCATGTAGAGCTGCCGTTCCTGGCTTCTATGCCGTCCCACGCCCTCTCTGCAAAGGCTTTGCCAGCGGATGCCTTTGCATAACGTCACTTTGAATGATGGCAATAAGGCGCGTTCAAACCCGTCAGCCACCCACGGATTGACCTTCATGACCATGTATTAGATGCCGCAGATCGCGTTTGGTACCGGCTCAAAGTGGAAGGGCCAGGTACGGCGTCCAAACTTCATGGCTCTGCAGCCCCTGACCCATCTGCTTAGGATGTCACGGACTATGTAACGAACGCCATAGAGACCGGCTTCTCTCACATAGACACTGCACAGTGTGAGTGCTCCCCGGTCAGGCTGCAGCGTAATGGACTTTGCTTACAAAGCACAGTCTATGCCAACGAGGAGAGTGTCGCGGCCGCTATCCGTGAGACTGGACTTGACCGCTCCGACGTCTTCATCACGACAAAGTGGTCGAGCCAGGCAGGTGTGCGGGAATCGCTCGAGAGAAGCTTGGCCAAGGCGAGTTGGGATATCCGAGCACAGTGTACCTATCTCATCAAGGCAACAGCTTGAGCTCACACAAGTCGACCTGTATCTGATTCACAACCCCGCCCTCGCGAAGGACTATGAGTCTGACTGGCGTGACTTTGAAGCAGTCAGAGAGGCCGGGTTAACCAAGTACGCTCCTTGCGCATCTAACAAAATTCATACCAATCACATTGTGCCATCCCCGGTAGGAGCATCGGTGTTAGCAATTTCAATCTAGAGCAAATGCAGAAGCTCTGGAAGATAGCCAAGGTCAAGCCTGCCGCGAACCAGGTTCATCTCTCCGCACGTTGCCCTCGATGGCTGCTAAGCAAACTCGACTGACAGATCCAGTTCCACCCCTACAACTACGCGGGAAATAAGGATCTGCTCGCGTTCTGCCAACAGCACGGTGTTGTCGTCGAGGCCTACAGTAGTCTGAGGTCAGAAACTATCGTCAAAGCCCGTTATAGATGCTGACCACCACTCGTGCAGTCCCATCACAAGATATCCGGGCGGTCCGGTAGACAAGCCAGTCAATGCTGCGGCGAAGAGACTCGGTGCGACCGCCACCCAGGTCATTCTCTCCTGGGTCAAAGCCAAGGGCGTGGTCATTGTCACGTAAGCCGCGGGCGTCGACGCTCTTTCTCAAGCGCTGAGTACGTCCTTCAGCACGAGCTCCAGTCGGGAACACATGCAAGAATACCTCGATGTCGGCGATCTGCGTGAGTTGATCGCAGCGTGCTATTACTTGACTCCCCGGAAGCTCACGCCATGCCTGACAGGCGCATTGACCGAGGACGAGATTGCCGCTATCGATGCTGCAGGGGCTCGAGGGCCGCCATCGTCCGCCCACTGCCGCATTAGGGACGCAGTCATCCTCCTTTCCACCACAGCGCTTCTAGGCTGGAGGCTGTACCGGTTCCTTCACTGAGAGGGGGCGTGTATCGTGATCCAAGCCGGGTCTAGGTCTGTAGGCTCGTAGTAGCTTATGCTACACAGTGCAAATGTGCATTTACCCCTGTGATTGTTGTATGCAAACGTGCGAGTCCATTTGTATGCCTGTTCAGATTCCACACCCCGCGCACATGCTATCATTGGCCACCGTCGGCGCGACTTGCCGAGAACGTCAGCCCAGGACCCCCGAATATTGGGGAGGAACCAGGCTCCTAAAACCAGCCCCACAATCGCGTTCTTCGCTCCTGAGGCCAACTTGGTGTTATATACGAAAAGATAATCACGTGATTGATCCGAAAATGAGAGCATGTGAGGAGTCAGAATAGCCGAATAAGAGGAGGACGAACGCTATAGAGGGGCTGGCGCAACTGGTCGCCGAGTCATCCCCGAGCGCTGAGGTTTCAGCGTCCAAATACTTATTCTTCGCTCCTAACCCCAACGTAGGTCTTATTTGTTTGGATTCGCGGAGTAGCAATCCCAGCTGCATTCGGCGCACCCTGCTCAGCCTGTTAACCATAATGAGCTCTGCCGAGTGTCTTTGGTCAGGTCTCATGAGATACATAATGCTACATCGCATTTAGATTAGGAGCAGTTATATATATTACAGCAAGCCAAATACAATTGGTTTGAATGTCTCTCTTTGGATAGTCTATGAGCAATTCTCTGGTACTTGGAAGCACATAAAACAAATGTTACCTGAACTTCCCTGCTACTCAGCAATGATGTGGCCTCTTGGTCAATGATATCACGCGATGTATATTCTTCATATGGTTCAGGCAACACATGAGCCTTTGAAGGTGTGGATGCATGAGACTGCGAAGAGTGCCTAACCAAATGAGATCATCGGGCACTTACAAATGAAATAAATCAAGACCTACATTGGGGTTAGGAGCGAAGAATAAGTATTTAGACGCTGAAACCTCAGCGCTCGGGGATGACTCGGTGACCAGTTGCGCCAGCCCCTCCATAGTGTTTGTCCTCCTCTTATTTGGCTATTCTGACTCCTCATGTGCTCTCATTTTAGGATCAATCACGTGATTATCTTTTCATATATAACACCAAGTTGGCCTCTTGGATGTAGGAGCGAAGAACACGATTGTGGGGCTGGTTTTAGGAACCTGGGGAGGAACCATGATCCCATTCTGGACAAATCTGGATGTCGCAACTTGAGGTCAAGCGACAGGGGAGAGTCTGAGAGCTGGGGGCGTTCGACTGATCTCACCAAAGCGATGGTGAGCTATGCTCAAACCTAAGGCTAGGGACAAGTAAATGTATTAGTTAGTAGGGTAAGAAAGAATACAAATGAGGGCTTACTGACCTAGGGACAAGAGGTCGAAACTGAGGTCCCTAGGGCAGCAGAGGCCGGCTTATATACAGGGAAAGATGAGGGCAGGCTGTGCGCACTGGTCCGTGCACAGCTGGTCCGTGCGCAGCAAGCTGACGCGGCCCCGGGGGCCGGTGAGTCAGAGCGGCTATGTCAGCAGAGCCCGAGCTGTGCCGCGCACTGCCGCCCCATCTAGTCTAATCGTAGAGTAGATAAGGACTTGTCCGTTCGAGCGTATAGTACAGAGGTCGCGGGTTCGAGCCCGCGAAAAGGAAAAAATTAAAAAATGGCTAGATGCCGTACCAAGTCGTGACATTACCCCCCCTCAACGGCGCATGACCTCATGCGAGGCGCCCCTGCCCATTTCCCACCCGGAGCGGCAGCGTGCTTCAGTCAGCGGCAAAGGCATTGGCTGAAAGTTGAGACCACCAAATGTAGCGGCATTGAGGCGGCGAGGGGCGTTTGGATTCTTCTGGTGGAAGTCGGCTATGAGGGCCGGCGCATTCGCAACATTGCGCGCCGGTTCCCATGACGTATGTGAGTCGTCATAACCCTTCCACTTGACGAGGTACTGCAGCTGACGCTGGAAGATCCTCGAATCTTTGATCTGCTCAACCTCGTACTCCTCGTCGCCCTCGACCTCAATGGCAGGCGGTTCCTCTGGCTCTCGGCCCGGGATCTCGCTACGCGTGTACTTGCTAAGCAAGGAGACATGGAACACCGGGT
>NW_020169850.1:837184-840345 GCF_002117355.1 Postia placenta MAD-698-R-SB12 | reverse complement strand
TGGACCAGCTGTGCACGGACCAGTGCGCACAGCCTCCCCTAAACTTCCCCTGTATATAAAGCTGGCCTCTGCTGCCCTAGGGACCTCAGTTTCGACCTCTTGTCCCTAGGTCAGTAAGCCCCCATGTATTCTTACTTACCCTTTACTAACTAATACATTTCTTGTCCCTAGCCTTAGGTTTGAGCGTAAGCTCACCATCGCTTCGGTGAGACCCAGTCGAACGCCCCCAGTGTTTAGTTTTGCTCCTGTCGCTTGACCTCAAGTCGCGACATTAGGTCGAAACTCCCCAACGCTACCGGCGTTCCAGAAACCATTACACTCACTTCCCTCTCCCATAGGTCGGGTGGTGCGCACCCTCACTATACTTTACAATACTTAGATAGCCTACCATACATCGCCAACACTCGAGAAACAAACTCTTCAGTACCTGCGCTTCAGTGAGCGGTACTTGTCCTCACGGACACGTAGCCTTGGTTCCTGCTGCATAATAGTCAAAAGCAGTATTGGGCCCTATGTGAACTGCGAATCTCAGTGTCATCTCGGGCACCGTAGGTGTAAGCTAGATTAGCACGGCCTTTCATAGTACATGCACCTCCCCGTCCTCCCCCCCTCCATCATGGCTGCCTGTCAAGGCCAAGTTTACGCCTTCGATTCTCAGGACCTCGTCGACGTCTACATCCCAGACGGCCCTGAGACCATCATCCTCACCTGCGAGCAGCAGCCGTGCCCAAATCGGACACCCCGGTCGATCGAGCAAGATTTCCCACGTTACAAAGCGATCCGAAGAGCGCAACATCCGCTCGGTCCTCGAAGTACCCTCGCATCTCGATCTGCCTCGCGGCACTCTCGCCCTGTCTCCCCCAGCTCCCGCCTTCCCCAAACTGTCGCTGGTCCAAGTCAAGCGTGAGGAGATCTCCCTCCAGACCCTGCGCCAGAGCAAGAGCCTGAGGAGAGTGCGAGTGAAGAAGGAGTCTCGGAGTCCGAGTCTGCAGATTCTGCTCAGCCCGCCTCGCCGACAGCGCTCGCCCCCGCGTCAGCAGTCACTGACGTATGTGACCCCTCCTCCGGGCTTCCTCCAGCGCCTTCACCGCCGTCGCCGCCGCGAGGCCGCTCGCGCACTCGCTCCCCTCGTAGTCCGACCAGCGGAGGGCCACCACAGCCGCCTCCGCCCCCGCGCCGTCCTCCGTCCCCCCCGCCGCCGATAATGTCTTCACCCGCGACCGCCCCTGACAAGGAGACCCTGAAGCTTCTCCTCCCTCTCCGCTATGACGGCAAAACTGTCATCGAATGCGACAGGTTCCTGTCGCAACTCCGCATCTACTGGTTGATCAACACGTCGTTGACAACCATCGAACTCAAGGTGCAAGTTGCGCTGAGCCTGCTCGATGGTGATGCCCGCGCCTGGGCCACTCCATACTTCGCCCAACTCACATCGGTGCAGATGGGTGTACAAGGGGTCACAACCCCCTTCAGGAACGAAGCAGCCTTCACTGCCGCCTTCAAGGCTCACTTTGGCAATCTCAACGATGAGGCGGCGGCACAAGTAGAGCTGGCGAAGCTCTGCGCGGACAAGTCGGTCTGTGAAAAACGCACTGCTGCGGAGTTCTCCGTGCTGTTCAAGGGTCTGGCGGACCGTTCCGGGTATGGGGACCTGGAACTACGTGACAAGTACCTTAGCGGCATCCCCTCCCGCATCTACCGAAAGATCGAGCTCGAGACCTTCACCACGTGGCAAGAAGCTGAGAAGCGCGCCACGGAGGTCGAGCAGATCCTCGACATCAGCCGGGCCCATTGGCCCGAGCTGAATAACTTCTTCTCGGCTCGAGGTCAAGGACGCGGAGGGGCATGTGGTGGTGCACCCCAGTTGCACGCAGCTTCGGCCAGCATCAATGCGGCCATTGGAAAAGGAGACTTCCCTGGCAGTTGTTTTGGCTGCGGGAAGCAAGGGTACCGTCGTTTTGAGTGCCCCAATTGTAAGGACAAGCCTTACACAAAACGCGCCGACACACGGGCTACGGTTGCCTCGGGATCCACCCAGGCAGCGACAAGCGCCCCCGTCGCCTCACCCTCAGCAAGTATAAGTGCCGCTTCAGCAAAATCCGAGCAATCGGAGCTGGCGGACTTAATGGCACAGGTGAAGTCGATGCGCGAGGAGCTCGAACACTATCGAGCGATGAAGGAGGAGGGTTTTTGATCCGGTCTGCGCTTCGTGCCGCACGCGTCGGGCCACGAGTATCATCTTGTAATAAGTATAATGTATTGTCAACTGCTGAAACATTTATCTTTCCGTTCTATTCCTTGTATTACTAGCACCCATACTGGCGCCTGTCTCAGCGCTCACCCGCAGGTTGAACATTATGTAGCTTACATAATGGGGTCCGTGCGCACTTCGTGCCTGGTATCGTACCACTACGTTTCTTTCTTTACTAACACGACCACATAGACACAATGGTCCGTGCGCAGTCGGTACTTGTATAAGTAGTTGTACCATTAGTCGGTCGAACTCTAAGTTCGACCTGGTTATTCATTCAAGTCTCTGCTCCTCTTCGCTTGGGGTAGTGGTCATTCTCGACTTCCTCGCTCGATCTTCAGGACGACGCACTGTCCATAAGTCCTCGCTCGTCGTCTACGAGTCAGGCATCGATATAGGAGTATAGACCGTTGTATCAACTGCAATGGTGTACGAATTGGACCAGGGGTCCCAACACTTTCACATTCCAGTTCGACTTCAAGGAAAAAGACGGCACAAGGACGTAATCGCCATGGTGGACAGCGGAGCCACCACAAAGTTTATCAATAAGCGATTCATCACAGAAAATAGGGTGCAGACGCGGAAATTGAAAGAGCCAATCCCGCTATACAATATTGATGGCACCCTCAATAAAGACGGAAGCATCTCGAAAGTAGCCGTGCTACAGATGCAGATAGGAGAGCACGTCGAGAAGACAGTGTTTACGGTCATGGACATCGGTCCAGAAGATGTGATCGTTGGGTTGGATTGGCTACGCGAGCACAACCCCAAAATCAATTGGGAGGAAGGCTCCCTAAAGCTATCCCAATGCCCTGAAACGTGCAGTGACAGGAGGACTGGCCGGATGGAGCAAGCAGCGACTGCGCGTGACACGGGGGTCAGGCCCACGGTGCGCAGGTGTTCGCCGAAA